>NW_021319580.1:326735-396623 GCF_001605985.2 Dendrobium catenatum
AATCTAGATGGCTTCATTGATGGAGTTTGGAGAGAGAATCAATGATATCGTGAGATCTATGAATGTTTTCTCCATAATTGGTATGAAGTCCTATATTCAATGAAGCATATATCATTTTCCAACTAATCAAACTATTGTTTTTAATTGAGATATCATGCTATGAAACATGTTCTCAATTGAAAGGAACACGATTATTTTATGACATTTCCAACACACTATTTTACCAATACTGCTCTTAGGCTACATTTTGAGATTATTGAAGGATAGAAAGTGTATGTGTGTTTGTTATTGATTTGAGTAGAATTCAAAGAATTAATTGAGTGTATTTGCACAATGGGATTGACTCAATGTTGCAATAACTGCGTTCAACTACTTATAGCAGATTATGCACATCTCCCAGTGATTGAAAAATAGTAGTTATCATTTGGTTTGAGTATTTTAGAACAAGGTGAAGTGCAGGGTATTGAGACATCTATCGAATTTTATATTAATATTCTTCTTTGCTAAATCGATATAGAATTTGTTCAATTTGCTGTTCTAAACTAGAACCCATAAGTAATATATAATGAATCTCACTATCAGGAATAGGCTATGTTTTATTAGTGCATTTTGTTCCAAAGAAAATAGTATATGTCTTGAACATAATTGACTCTATTTGCAGGGATTAACACCACTTATATTGTTAATTACAATTCTTTATAAGATCTTTTATGCGTCAGATTTTTTACACATTCATTTGTGATGAATGGATAATAAAGATAAATTTATTTTGATACTAAATGGGAGTCCTTAAATCTAAACTTGCAATCTCATGACACGCTATCATTAAAACAAAATTTCTTTGCATAACACATGATTTTTGAGGATGGTTTTGTTGATTTAATAGTGATAATAGGGTGTTTTCATGAAAATTTGCATAGTTTTTACAACACGATTAGAGACTGAAATGTTGGTTATAGGCTTTCAATAAAATATTATAACAGAATATTATGGCCACACATATATGATTGCCGTAATAGTTCTCAGACACTATTGTTTTTTCTTGGAGTGGCTATACATTTATTTATTTTTTTAGGGTATCCTCAACACAATTCATTAGGCATATTTGTATATAGATGAAGGTTCGATTGGCTATATATTACTTTGTGGTACATAAATATAGTACGGATTTCAGTGAAATAATACGTAGCTTTTTCAAGACACTAGGAAGAGCACTAGAGACTTTCGGTACGAGGATTATAAGAATGATACCTCATGTTGCAAAACTGGTGCTCTTTTTTTTTTAGGAATAAATAAGGAAGCTAATCATATTGGTCATATCAATATTTCATTCCATTACATATTTCATAATATATAATGCTTTTTATGGAGTTAGATCTGGTTCAAATACCCTTGCAACTTAATTTTTGAGCTTAAAGTCCGAGCAATGTGTTGGGGCTTCGTGACTCACCATTAATTATGGATAGGATTTTATTGGGACGGGATTGTTTGGGAGGGGTCTCTATCATATTCTTCCCTTAGAATCTCATTTCTTCAACGCTATTGCTAAATCTCATGGAAGAGAGCATATTAGGAGAATAATATATGGTGTTAGGAAAGTCATAAGTGGAGTTATTTTTCCGGAACTTTTGAAATGTTTAGCTTTAAGAAATATAAAAGTGTGTCTCTGAATTGACGTGAGATTCTCACTCTGGCACAACATTGCATATTAATGATGCTAATCGCTTAGATTATGTGAATATAGAAAAGGTTTATCTTTACATCGCTAGGCTATATTCACAACAGAGACGAGATGTGAATACGTCAAGAGGGCTGAAGGAGTAGGCACATAACCACTTGACTTGGTATTACATGCACCGGTGCAATTCAATATAACAAAGAATATTCCGCATATCACATATGTTGAAACTTGATTTCTATGAATTAGGTTGTTAGACCTAAGCTTTATGTCCACGGCTACCAAGAGAGGGGGGGGGGTGTAGAAATTTCAAACTTGAAGGCATATTATTCATTTTTCCAACTTTAATTTCAAACCACTTTTTTTTTTATTAAAGGCTAAAGCAATTGCTTCAAAAGTGAAAAAAAAAGGACCACTAGTAGACTTTCAACGAACCATTTCCAATTACTGGGCCTTTCATGGGAGATTTGGAGCAAGTAGGGGGAGGAAAATGAGATTCAAGGGGAGAATATGGAAGGGACGTCAAGAATCCGTCAATAACTTATAACAAACAATCTCCTCATAACCCAAATAAGTGAGGTTTGAGATTCTACGCAAGCATGATGATGAAATTTTGGCAAAGAAGCTCAATCTTTCTAAACAACCCATTAATATTTCACACAATAGTTTTATGTAGATGAATTCAACTAGGATCTCATTTCAAGATGACAAAACTATATAGATCAATTTGTCAAAAGCTAAAATCAACTATCATCATTATTGAAGAGTGGCAAAAAGACTTAACAAAGAGTGTCCTAGTCTTAACTTGCAATCTCATGACACCCATTCATAAATTGTCTTGTCCAATCACACTAACTGAATGTTTTTTTATATATTAAATTTCAACCTAGTGAAAGGGAAACCAAAATTGTGAAGAATAAACAAGAGGAATCCATCATTCAACCATGATTTCTTTGGAACTAAACATGCTCAATTCATTTTATTCTCATCCTCAGCATTTAATTGCATAAGATGATACAGAAGGTTCAACTGCAGCACTTCACCTTTTCTAATATCCATGAAAATTGCTTTCAAGCCAATAGGGAGCGCAGACTATCCTTTAGATCCATGTGCAACTCATATTTTAATCATATGAAAAATCTCCTATCTTTCATCACAAGAATGCCTATAAAGGATAGATGAATATTGCCAAAGACTAGATACCAACATTAGGCTTATAACCAATTATGGAGAAAATATAGCATTCTAGAATCACTTGATTGCTCTCTCCAAACTGTCCGATCAATGAAGCCATTTTGATTATAGAAATAGCACATTGAAGTTTTCCCAACTCAATTATACCTCAAGAGGGGCTGAAACATGCACTTGATGTAAATTTACATGCAGCGGTGCATCATATACGCAAGAAATAATTTCGCATAGTCACATATGTTGAAACTTGATTTCTATGAATTAGGTTGTCTAACTAAGCTTAGATGTCCCACGTGCTAACCAGAGAGAGGGGGGGGTTTTTTGATGATATATATATATATATATATATATATATATATATATATATCAACATATTAGTTAATCCCAACAAGAATCATTAAAATTTTGATTTTTTTAATCAAGCTACCAAAATTTGATCCTCATCTCATAATAAGATTTTAATTTTTTTAAAGAATAATTATAACGTTCTAATTTTTTTATTTATTAAATTAATAACTATTTCTCTCTATTTTAAAACCATTTAGCTAAATATGATGTGCCCCACTCTTATTGTTTAATTTTGTCAAATTTTCTACTATTTAGTTGTGGCACACTTAAATAGAGAAGTTTGATAATTAAGAAATAAATAAAATGACAATTTTTTATAAATAGATTATATTTCAAAGCTACGTGCGTTTATTTTCACAATTTAAAAACTAACGCATAATATTTATTTTATTGAAAATGTACTGAGTTCTATGGAGAATATTCTTTGAACCTTCCCTTATTCTTTGGTCAAGCTTCGCAGCCGTTACAAACGTTCGGATTCGGACCCTTTTAATGTGAAACCCGATACCCTCTTTCTGCTTCGCTTTTAGTCGAATATCTCGATAAGATTCTTCGAGGTTCGGGAATATTCCGATGAAGTTGGAGACTGGAAAGCAGGAGACGTCGCCGGAGATGGAGGAGTACGATGACGAAGACGATGATGAGGTCATCGACAAGTCTTGCTATTCGCCTCCGATGATTTTCGGACCGGCGAGGGAGGGCGGCGAGGATCTCTTCGTGCCGCCGCTTAACTTTGCGATGGTGGACAACGGCTTATTCCGCTCGGGATTCCCGGACGTCGCCAATTTCAGCTTCTTGCAGACACTCAAGCTCCGCAGCGTTCTGTAAGTGGCTGGTGGTTTGCTCTTGGAATCGAGTGGGCATTGTTCGATTTAATTGTTTTAATTGGTTTTGGGTTTTGTTTGTTTGTTTATTTGGGGGATTTTCAGATGCTTGTGTCCTGAGCCGTATCCAGAGGCGAATTGGGAGTTCCTGAGGTCGAATGGAATCAGATTGTTCCAGTTTGGGATTGAAGGAGGCAAGGTATTGTTGGTTAAGTCGTTAATAGGATGAATTGTGACATTGGGGATGGTTCTTTATGATGAATTCTTTATGTTACTTTTGATAACTTAATTAGCGTTGCTCAGATATGATTTATGGTTGCTGGTATTAAGTGCTTTAAGATATTAGTACCTTTTATAAGGGGAATTCTTATTCTGAGTTCATAGCTGTGAGATTAGAATACCGAACCAGCCTTTTCTTGTGAAAGGCGCATGATGATACTCATCTTGTTTTTTATTCTGCTGTATGGATATATGGGATTAATTAAGGCAATATAGTTGATGCAAGACATATATGAGATTACGATTTAGATAAGGATTCTGCACGCTTAATGATTAAGAGCAAGTTAATTACATCTTTATGGTGATTTATATAATGAAATAAAACATAAAGAGCGGTAAACACAAGCTTAGGAAAATTAATGGGATAGGAGAGAGGTAGGGGCCGGCCATGTAGGGGAATTAATTGGGGTTTGATTGAGGGAGCTTTAGTGGAAAGATTTGATTAAGGGAGAGAGAGGATGGGGCGGCCAAAGAAGGAGAGGAGAGGGTGTGTCTAGGTTCGATGTATGAGTAATTGGAATTAGATCCAATTAAATTCAGCTTGAGGGAGAATTGAAGGGGGTTTCCTACCAGGGGTTTATTAATTTGGGGAAGCTTTTGATTTCAAATATTATTTAAATTCAAATTCAAAAAATTTTCAAATTAACAAGAAGTTATTTTAGGAAAGTAATTAATGGAAATCTGAATTTTGAAATTCAAATTCATGGAGTCAAATAGAGGCGAGGCCGGCAGCTAGGGAAGCCCTAGGGGAAGCCGGCGGTTAGGGAGTTTTGGGGAGGCTGGCTGGTTTTGGGTGGTGGAAGAATTGTGGGCGGCAATATGTGGGTTTGAAGGCTAGGTTTAGGAAGAGTGGGGAGGAAGGGGTAAACAAAGAAAAAAATAGGAGAAGTGGCGGGTTATGGAGGATAAGGGGAGAAAGAAAAGAAGACAACCACGAGCTCGGACTCCTCCGGCGGCTGGTGGGTATTGCGCAACCTTCTCCTAGGGATTTCACCAAAGAAAATGTAGTTTATAACTTATTTGGACTTCATAAAGAAAAAAATGGAATATCCCTATTTAGTATATTGAAAATGTTGGGGGAAAAGTGTAAACAGAAGCCTTGTTTTCAAGGGAGCTAGATTATTCAATGTTTCTCAGGAATGTTAAAGTAAAAAGGGATTTGCTTATAGAAAGTTTATGCAGCTTATGTTTGAATTACTTCTACTTCACCTGCATTGATATGGTGTAAGCCTATCTTGTGAAACAATTTTAAAGTTCTACTTTAAGAGCAGCCATACCTATTCTTACTCCACATCTTTCAATTAGCTAGGTCTGTTGATCACCAATTAGCATACTAGTATTAGCGTTCTATTTCAAGTGAGAACACGCAAAATTATTTTCTAGAATGTCTATAATTTATAATAGCAGATATATTTTTCTTAAGATGATTTTATCCATATTTTTCCTTTTGAAATCCTGCTTTATCATCCACAAAATCCTGTCGTATTTCATGTTTTTTTCATCCAAAGTTCACTAAATTTAAAGCAACAATGGTTTTGTCCATTCACTTTTTTAATATTCGACACAGGCATTAAGTGGATTGCCAGGCTTATAAATTTTGTGTGCTTTTTATCTCTTTTATCTTTTGACGGCATGTAAGTTACCTTTTTTACATTATCACATGTGTCCTTTAGTTGTATCCTTTGCATCGTAGCATTTTACAAATGACAATATGTAAACACTATTTTGTTCTTGTCAGTGCTTATTGCTAACACAAAGGTGTTTAAGAATCAATATCTAATTATGGTAAATGACAGTTGGGGTTCTGATTGTGTTGCTTCTTCTAATTCATCTTTATCATCATTATCACCATCATCATCATTATCATTAGGAGCATTATCCCAACTATTCAATGTTGTATTTATAAACCCTCTCTTTCCATTCATTTGCATGTAGTATTACACGAGATGTTTAGGTTAGTTTATGCAGATCTTTCTGCCCAACATCTTGTCATGTTACCCTTGTTCTATGCTTTTTTTTTTCCATTAACTTTTACTTTAATTTTACTCAATTGCCTTTTGTTTTTCGTTTGCGTGACAAATCAGATCTAATTCTATTTTTCATGAGCTTGACCTCAACAACTACTTTGCACAATTTCTAACTATACCTTTTGTCCCACTCTTTTTAATTGCTCTTTCTTTCTCATTGATTTAATTCCGCTTCCCTTATTCGTACAACTTTTGCTCTTGTACATGTCCAAAACCAATTTAATCAATTTTCTGTAAACTTATTTTTGAAAGTTTTTATTCCCATATACTCTCCAACATTAAGCATTTAAACTTCTGTACTTTATTATTATTATAATATTTTCCCATCCATCTTAGATTTTGAGTATTATTGCACTCAACTTAATTGTTATTTTTATGTTTCCGAAAAAAAAAATTCACATAAATTAGTTTGTGTTATTATGGTTTTATAATTTTTTTTAATACGTATAGATATTCTCTCAGCATTTAGAATCTGGAGACTTCTTCAATTGAAGAACTCAGATTTATCCTCATTTATCTCTTTTTCCTTGCATTGGGAATCAAAGATATCAAAGACATTATAATTAAGTATCACAAAAAATTCCAATACCATTTATTCATTGTCACTAATTTAAATATCAACTAAGATAACTATCGCATTCTAAGCCTTTGTTCTACTAATAGCAAACCATTTCTACTAATACCTAATGAAAAACTTAAAATAGTTTTCCAAATATTAATATAGGATCTATTTAATAAAAAATTATCACATTTCTCCAATTTAGTCCCTCAACTATACAAAATTAATTTGAAATGGTATCTAAGGTAGAAATTGACATAATGGGGCTCTAAAAATTATCCCAAATTGGGCCCTCAATCATACAAAATTGATCTTAATTTAGTTTGGGATTAATTTTGTATAGGATTGTTTGGGATTAATTTTCTTTTAAGTTTTTATTTCCAAACTAATTTAAACATACAAAATTAATAGGATTGTTTGGGATTAATTTTGTATAGTCAAAGGACTAAATTGGATAAATGTGATACTATAAGATTAAATTGGCTGCATACAAATAGTTAGGGGACTATTTGGGCTATTTCTCTTAAAAAACTAACACCAATGTATATGTATATATGATTATCATTGTCTGTTTTAATCAGTTGGCAAAATGATTGTTACATACTGTTGCCTTTTTGGTTTATGCCTATTATATTAAAGTAAATGCTTTCCATAAAAAATTATAATAAGAAGATCGAATTCTAGCCAGGTACGTTACAGGACGCGTTATCTGATATATACCATGATAAAGTTGAATCCTTCAATTCACCTAGTTGAAGGTCAATAATATTGGACCTCAGAACACCTTACATAATTGGGCCAGAACATTTTCAACCTTAAATCGGCTCAGTCCAATGCAACTTGAAATTAATATAGGAAAACAAATTATTCTTTATTCGTTCTATTAAATTATTACACTTCTAATTTTTTCTGTAAATTGTATAACAAATGTAGAGGATTTCATTTTGTTATTTTATTATTATGGAATAAGCAAATTTTTTTTAGCACTGTCCTAGCCTCTCCAAAACATTTAGAAAGGGAAAAAAGCTATCACTGAATTATTTCCTTTGATTTTTAGTTTCAACAAGTTTGTGTTGGGGAAGAAGCTGAGTGAATTTTGTTTATAAGTTTTAAGTTAGGCATATTTAAGATGATTAAATCCCTATCATCTTTAACCTTAGCCCAACTTTTGGGATAAACTTTATGAATTTTGTCATCTGCAAAGCGCTTATATTAAAGGTATTTAACTGTGAATATTCCTTGTAAGCTTCTCCGTAACTTAACATAAAAAGGTGTGGATTCAATAATGATTCCGAATATAATCCTATTTTTAACTTAAATATTTAATCACTACATAACTAATAATAGTAGTTAATGGTTTATCATACATCACTTCTATGTATATCTCTTTTTTCAATGCACACCAAACCAATTCTCTTAATACTTGATCATATGCCTTTTAAAGATAATAAAAATTGTGTGAAGATCCTTTCTCTACTCTCTATACATTTTTATTAAATTGCTATAACACAAAAACTCACATCTATTGTGGTTCTTCTTGGTATGAAACCCAAATTGTCTTCTATAACCTACACTTCTTCTAGCTTATGTTCCCATTGTCTCTCTTGCAACATCGTTGGTTGGCCCTAGCTTAGATTCCTTTATAATATCTTAATTTTGAAGATCTTTAATTCTTAAAGTGATTAAATATTTAATAAAATATTATAAATGTGGTAGATCATTTTTGGTTACTTGTAGTCATTAGAATCAGTTGGTGTATTTTTATTGATATGAACTATAGATTAAGATGGTGGTGAGACTTGCAATGCTTTAAAGTGATGAATGTTGGTTGCTAAAAGAGATGTATAAAATTAAGTAGTGTAGAGATGAGGATGCTCATGTGGATGAGTGACTTTACTCTTAGAGATAAAATGCTTAATGAATATATATGTGAAAAAGTTAAGAAGCTCCAATGGTAGATAAGATTAGAGAGAGTCGTCTTAGATGATCTAGTCACATAAAACGCCAATCTTTTGATGACCCAGTTAGGAGAGTAGATGCATTAGATCTATCTTATGTTAAGAAAGGTAGAGGTACACCTAAAAAGATTTGGTTAGAAAGTATTAGAAATAGCCCTTTTTATTATATTTAAATAAGAATTTGACTCTTAATAGGGCTTAATGAAGAAAAAAGATTCATGTAGCCAACCCCATGTAGTGGCATAAAGGCTTGATGTTATTGTTTTTTTAATGGATTATAGCTTCACAAAAAGTGTATCACTTCAAAAACCTAATCATAAACCCATACCTAATATTCCTAAGGCATCACCCCAGCCAAGGTTCACCATCATAAAATTAAATTAGTTATGTCATGCCTCTGAGCTATCATTGATTATATCTAGTACCTTTGAACCATTTTAGCTTTGTTCCTCTGAACCGCTATGCAATATTGTAAGCTCTTTGCTAGTTAATCAAACCTAGGTTCCAAGTTGACTGGTTATTTCCTTATATATTTGTTATCACTTGCATCTTAAGTCAAGGCTCCACATTATCAAATCCTCAAGCTAGTTCAAGCTTGCTTACTAAACCAATCAAACCTTTATCTTTCCTAGATATGTTTTCTCACTTTAAATTGTAACTCATGGCCAAGTTTTGGTCATATCATGCCTCTAAGATATTGTTGGTCGTCTTTAACACCTCTGAACAATAGGTGTACATGCTGTGTGCCTCTAAACCATTTACTGAAGATGGAATAGTGAACATGTAGATATAAATCTTGAAATCATGTTTTTAACTCACATTAATCTTGGTTTGCTTAAGATACTTGAGATGAGGCAACTTGTGGTTTCTAATCATGCTTTTTGGATGTTACAAGTTAAAGTCTTCTGATATTGATAGGTTGAGTCCATTGGTAATTATGAGATGATGGAACTATGGTTCCTGATTGAGCATATTGTCATCCACCTAACATTCTTTACCTAACTAAACCTTAGCCTAAACTTGAATTTAAGATATTTTCATAGCTAAGACTGCCTTGCTACAATTAAGAGAAGTAATTAGCAATGGGAGTCATGCATAGGAACTCTAGACCCCAAATCAAAATAAACCTTTATTTGGTATGAGGGGAACAGTAGGAATGACATCTTTTCATTTAGCATGGTGGCTTAGGGCAATGTCTTTTTTCAAGTTACATTTTCATTATGCAACCCATGCAATATGAACTAAAAGAATATGATAGATTTACACTCCAATTTAACTCTAAAATTTTAGGCGTAGATGCAATAAAAGAGATATTTTTTTACATGGAAAACCTTGACCAACAAAAAGCATGACGTCTTACCCAAATGAGAGACCCCACCAAGGCAATCTTTGGCAGGCCTCTGCTCAACACCTTTAAAGCAAAGGTGTTGACTTACCACATAGCTGTCAACTTTTTGGCTAGGGTAAAGGAGATCACTATGAGGGGTGACCTCACCAAGTCGCATATCTACTATCTACGGCTAGTGAGCAAGATGGTCACCTCACTAGAAGAGTCCTATAGCTTGGTGTGGAGCAAGGTCCAAGCCTGGAGACCATGGAAGCAATCAAACAAGTCCCAACATTGGAAGGCGAGTCGGGCAGAACCCTTACAATAAGCACCTCTTTCAATAATGAATATAGGGGAGAACTCATTAAAGGGATACGTCGATGTCTTGCTTGGACAATATCAAAGAAGCCAGACATCTGTGAAGAAGTCGCCTGCACCAAGCTGAATGTGAGGGAGGCAAGATCTACAAAGCATAAGATAAGGAAGACTGCAAATATACTCATCGAGCCAATTAAGCAGGAGGTGTGGAGTTGATTGAGGCAGACTTCTTTTGGAAGGTCCACTACCCATATTATATTTGAAATGTGATGATAATGCAGAAGGAGACATATAAGTGGAGGTTGTGTGTTGACTTTACTAATCTCAATTCAACATACCTTAAAGATGACTATCCACTGCTAAGGATAGACCCACTATTGAACTCGGTAGTGGGCCTTAGTGATGAAATTCTTAGATGCTTTCTTTGGTTACCACTAAATAAGAATCTAGAGCAATTGTGAGAAGACTGCCTTCATCACTGTAGAAGATCTTTATTGTTACAAGGTCATGTCTTTGACTTGAAGAATGTAGAGGCGGTCTATCAAATAATGATGAACCTTATCTTCAAAAACCAGAAGGGAATGAACATAGAGGTTTATGTGGATGACTTGTTAGTGAAAAGTAAGTTGTCCAAGCAACACATTAGAGATTTGAATGAGAAATTCGCCACTCTTAAAAGGCATAACATGGGACTCAATCAACTAAAGTGTACTTTTGGTGCAGTTTCAAGGAAGTTCCTAAGCTTCCTTCTCACCCCTTAAGGCATCAAAGTGAACCTTGATAAGGTGAGGACCATTTTGGAGATGCCATCATTGAGGATGACAAAAAACAAAGTGCAGCAACTTACTAAGTGAGTTGCCAGTCTTAATCGCTTTATCTCTAAGTTAGGTGAGAGGTGCTCTCCATTCTTCAAAGTGCTAAAAAATGCAAATAAGTTCACCTAGAGTGAGGATTCTGAGGTTGCCTTCTAGTAAGTGAAGCTTATTCTTTCATCATCGCCTCTACACCAAAGTCTTAGATCAAGCAAGGACTTACTATTATACGTTGGAGCAGGTAAGGATTTTTTCAGCTTAGTTCACTCATCAAGGAAGAAGGGAAGAAACATTGATCAGTGTACTATGTGAGCAAGACATTAAAGGGAGTATATAAATGGTTTCCTACCATGGAGAAACTCCCATGGGCATTGGTGACCTTGGTTAGTTGCAACCATATTTTTATGCCTATTTAATACAAGTTATTACTGACTATCCACTCAAAGTAATACCTGCTAAACCTAATCATTCTTGGAGGCTATTGAAATGATCAGCAGTATTGAGCGAATTCCAACTCATGCGTATGCCAAGGACGACCATTAAGGTTAAGCATTCACTGGCTTCAACACTTAGGGCCTCGAGCAAGTGGCAACAACTTAGCAGCAATATTGGACTTTCTATATTGATGGAGCTTTAGGTGGGCAAGGAATAGGCACGAGCATTATTTTGAAGAGCTCGATAGAGATTGTTGTCACAAAAGTTTCCATCATTGAATTCAAGGTTGCAAATAATCAAATAAAATTCGAAGGCTTATTCGTTGTCTTTTGACTTGTTTCAAGAATTGAACTGACTCAGTTAATAGTGCACCCTAACTCACAAATTGTTGGTGAATTAAATAAATGATGAGTATAAAGGAATGAGAAGTTATTGAAGTAGTTTTTAAATTAAAAGTAGATATTAGCAAGTTAGCAGACTTCAAAATAATCAATTCGTTGATCTCTTGTTCAAGTAGGGAAACCTTGATGGGCGACCAGGAGTGATGATTGTAAGGACCATATTCAAAGAGGCTAAAATCATGCGAGTGGAGGGTAACCGCTTAGCGGGTTGGATAGACCCCATTCTGTAGTATCTGAAGACAGGGACAATAAATGCCGAGGTCAGCGATCAACTGTGATTCAAAATAAAGGCGGCTAGCATGGTAGTCAGTGGTGCAAAATAGCGCACGCCATGGCGCACGACGCAGTGCACCCACGACGCTACTGGCATGGTGCAACACAAATATTTAAAATAACACGCACTATTTATGCCATGTGTGCAATAGCGCATGGCACATGGTGCAGACTAGCCCACTATTTTATTTTAAAAATGTTAATATAATTATAAACTTTTTTTAATATTTATATGTTTTATTTATAATATAATATAATATTTAATTTTAAAATATAATTAAAATATTTATTATGTTTTATAATACCCTAAATAAACCCGTAGCCATCACGGTTCCTAAAGCCCTAGCTCTCATAGTTCATGTATCTGGTGAAGGAACGAAGGCCCTCATGCAGTGAAGGAATGAAAGAAGGCCCTCACACAACGATGGAACGAACGGAGTCTTCCGCCCTCTTCTTCTGATTTTTCCTCCATCTCCTTCCTTTGTTGGTGCCAACGTACGCAAAAGAATGAAGGAAGTGCAGCCCTCACGCACGTGAAGGAACTGACAAACAAATTGATCTGATTCTGCCGTCCTCTACTTTGATTCCGCTGCGGCGCCGACCTCTCTTTCCTTTGTTGGTGCCCAATGCACATGAAGGAACGAACGATTTGCGGCTGCCACATGAACCCTTTGTCCGCCATTTGAAATTTTTTTTGGCATTTCAATTCTTCTACTTTACCTTGGAAGCTTTTGCGCTATTATTTTGTAACTAAATCATATGAGATGCAATCTTCTATCTGCAATATAAAATTTTACACATGAGTCAATCAAGTGCAACCCAAATTTATGCCCTTGTTTTTCGATAATTATAAGTTACTGAAAATAGATAATTCTTTCTTCCTAAAATATCTTAGATCCCAAGGTTGCAGAATTTGCAAAAGGCAGACAACTCAATTTGTAAGTGCTTATCACTTATATTGTATGGATTACTATTTAGTAAATCTTGCTTTGATTCAAAGCATAAAGCCCAAGTTTTAACATGATCTTTAATTGTATATATATATATTGTAATTTCTAAAATAATGTAATACTTAATTTTAAAATTATTTGATATGATTAAAATAGTTTAGTTAGGTTTTATTAAACTTTATTTAGACTTTATTTTAGTAGAAATTTTGGACGAACTTGAAGCTCACTTTAATGATTTGGGCGGTGGACCACTAATATATTTAATCAAGTCTTATTACCCAATTTGATTGATACTCTAAAATAAGATCCATCTAGTAATTTGTATAATTATTTTTTATTTTTGCATTGTGTTCAAAATGGCGCGCATCGCGCCTTGCATTATGCGCCATGGCTTCACGATGAACTTTGCGCCGTGCTACGCCATTCGTCGTTGACAAGCATGGTTATCAATATCGTGTATTCAACTGTATGGATGGTTCCTTCAGTATGTATGCTACTAATAGTGTCGTTACATTTGTATTAATATAAGTGTTTTTATTGTGCTTCTTAATATGTCTGAAACTCACATGCAATGGTGTTAATTTTCATGAATATGTTATCTTAACATTGGATCATGCCATGTCCTCGTCTAAAGCATTCTTTCAATTGAAGTGCTTTGGCAACCATAACTAGATGTTCATGATGGATCCCTTGCCTCTTTTGTCATTAATTTTATTTTTAATCTAGGATAATTTGATTTGGCAATGATTTCACCAAATCTTTGTATCAAATTTTGGCCAAGTGTTTAGCATGGAATATGCATTGCTAGTGGTAAATGATCCGATCTTGCTAGTAATTGGAGGCATATATTAGGTTCTCATTGCCATTTAGATCTTTAAGTTGAAACATACTCTTTTTTAGAGCTAGGTTTTATATGAGTATCCTTCCCGATTCTTTGAAAAAGCAGATAGCATGCTCAAAGAATTAATTTGGCATTCATCAGTAACTTTTTTAATTGATATCAACTATATTTTGAATTTGCTTGCCTATAGGTCATCATAAAATGTCAGATTCAATACAATCTTTAAAAAATGATCCAACATAGAAATGTGCAGTATTGAGTAATGAAGCCAATAACAATACTGTGACATTTTTTGTGTGCAAAATAACAAAAGAAGGAATTACATGCCACAATTAACACCTTGTTGGAGGTTTCATAAATGCTAGACCTTGCTCTAATTGCCCCGAGCATGTTAAGGCTGAGATTAAGACATCCATGTTAAAGAAGAAGGATCTGAAAGAACATATTAATGACGCTTCAAATGTCAACCTTGATGAAGGAGATGACTTTGATGCCATGACATATGATGATATTGTAGACGTTGATCCATCTAAAATGTTAACGACAAGTATATCAATGTTTTTAGTCAGAGTTCAACATCAGCATCAATTCTTAAATCATTAAGACCCAAAGGACCATTAGATACTTATCTTAGACCAAATCTTGAAGATGTAGTGAAGCGGAGAAAAGGTTAATTTAGCAAAGAGATAGATACAACTAAAAAGGAAATAAGGGAAATGGCTATTCAAGTTTTCTGTAGGTGAATGTATGATGATGATATTCCATTTAATGCAGTGAGATATGACAGTTTCTCTATTATAGTCGAGCACTTTGATAGTTTGGACCTGGAATGAAACCTCCTAGTTATCATGAGGTACGAGTTACTTGTTTGAAGAAAGAGGCTGAATATACACATGAACTATTATGTCGTCATCAATAAGATTGTGTACGATATGATTGTTCTCTAATAGCAGATGGATGAATATCAAGGAATGGGAAAAGTTTAATAATTTTTTTTGTGAATTGTTCAAGAGGTTTCACATTTATAGAGTCAATGGATGTCAGTTCTTTTTCCAAGAATACTGTGAAAATGTTTGAAATATTTTGAAAGTATATTGAGATTATTGGACCACATAATGTGATCCAAGTGTTACTGATAATGCAGTTAAAAATATTTTCATAGGTTAGTCATAACCAAACCCACATTATTTAATATGAAGAATAAATATTTTGTGCTAACATAAATTCTAATGATATTAAAGGAAATTTTTTGATATACAAATATCCTCATATTTATTTGACTCTTTATGTTGCTCATTGTTTAGATTTAATAATGGAGGATATTTTCAAAATCCAAAAGCTTAGGCAATGCTTTGAAAAATTGGGCACCCATGCACTTAGCAAGGCTTGCTGCAAATGCTAAAGATAGTTTTTATTCTTCTTACTAGCATCGACTAGAAATGATTGCTTAGAACAACGTAGACCACAACATCAGTGGACACCACCTTCTCAGTTCACATCGTATCCACTGGTCATGCTAAAGAAAATTTGACTAGTCAACCTCATACTAAGAGGGACGTCGTCAAAGGATAAGGATAGATCAAGTCTCTTAGCTTTCTCCAGATGGCCACTAGCAACGGAGGGTTCACTAGTCTATGTTGCCTCAGTCGGTGGTATCAAGTCGCCTTTATCGCCCCAGGTTTGGCTTTCACTCTTTTTGCAGGTGGGGCAATGGTAGGCTCAATAGACCCTTGTATTGTTTGTGCACCTTCCTCAGCCTCCTTACTCGATGGAGAGTTACTCTCCTTCTTCTTCAACTTGTCAGCTTTTCCCAGGCTAAAGGTTGCCTTCTTTAATTATTTTATGCCCAATAAAGCTAACTCAGTAGGATTCATTTTTTATAGTATTTGTCAGTCCTAATTACGCTTTTCAAATGATCAAAGGAGTACAGGATCTCCAACATGGAACCTCTACTTATGAGGGGTCGAAGTAAGGTGACATCACATCATCATTATAATTAAGGAATCTACGCTGCTATCTATAGTAAACAAGACAGTAACTTCACATTTACTATCATATGATTGTTCGGTTGTTGCATTTAATACTTGTTATTAATTCACTTACTATGTTTGTCGCTTATGTATCAAATGGTAAGTGAATCGGAGAACTAAATGTATACTCACGTATGCCTTTCTGGTATCTCATAGGTTGTTGGCATTGTGACAGGTACTCACACCTAGTGAGCCGCATAAAGGAGCTCACTCAAGGATCATCAAATTCTACTAGCCAAGAAACACAAAGGGAAATCGCTCCTTATGGGGCAATCAAAGGTCTTCATAGATCATGTGACTCGCCACTCGCCTCATGAAGGAAAGATTGATCATCAAAGCTACTCTACCTTATATAGGGTGGCTGCCTTCATTCAAGCTCACTAATCTTAAATACATGAAAGAACCTACTCACTGAGCTTTTAACTCACTCCGTCGCAATCAAACGACTATGGAGCTCATCCTCCACAAAACACCAACTCACTCTCCTTCCTTTTCTAAGTAATCTAAGTCTCAAGCTCAGGTTATTGGTAACTTTAGGTTACCTACTAGTCATAGGCACCTTCAATTTGGTGCCCGCTAATGGACTCACCCACACACACTCACCCATACCTACTCGACACTCCTGAACTTGACAAGGGACAGATCATCAAGGCTATGCAGTGTCGTTCTGGTTTCAGCCAATCGAGAGGCGACACGTGTCTAGGATTCATTGATTTTTTTTTATATAGCCTTTTTTGTATCCCTCGGATCTCTATAAATAATTGGTGAAGATGAGCATTTTGGATCTTTTGAAGTCTTTCAAATCCAGGCATTTTAAGCACTTGTACTGTAAATTCTTCTTAGGGGACAGTCCTCTCCATTCACTCGTATGTTCTCAGGTCACTTCCTCAGAGTTCGTATGTTAGTAGGATCGTGTGTCTTTCACTAAAAAAATTGAATTCAGTAGATCTGACTGGTAACTTCCATGCCCAATGAAAATGCTAGGACTTTTTAACTAGATTCCCAAGATGATCTCTCCTCTCCAATTTAGTATGGAAGCTACCCTTCTTGCTCAGTGTTGATTTCTAAATAAGCAAGATTCATATTTTTAACTCAAGGAACAATGGATTCCATATTTGCCAGGAATTATTGAGGGAGAATATCTCTTTTGCAGAATTATTTTTTCCTTAATATTGAATGAATCTCAAAACCATCGCCATTATCACACTCATCGCATTGATACATTTAGATGATATGATCATCATTATTTCATCTAAGAAAAGTTTGTTGCCTCCATGGTTCTTTTTTGGCCTAAAAAGTCCAAGCACACCTTGGCTTGGGTTTGATTGCTCAAACTTGCTGACTTGGTTCAATCAATTCTGACTAATCCAATCTCAGCAATGGATTAGTTTTTTATGTCCAGAACAAATTTTGAGAACAAGTTGAGTGTAGTAATCATATCCATGCTTTTCAGATAACGATTAGATAGTTTTTCAGCTATTCTTGAGTAGTCCCTGCACAATTCTATGACTAGGACCTCAGTTTAATTGTTTTATTCTATTTAATTCCATACTCTAGAAGTGAGCTCTATGAATTTAAATACTTTAATACTGCCCTTTCTCCCACAATGGATCCCTAGATACTGTAGTTCTCCTCCGTTCTTTGAGAAATTATTAGATGCATGCTATATACATAATTCTATTTGCAGATAATGTGAGTGCACACTAAAAGGTTTTGTAGTTCAGTATTCTGTAATCGACGCTCCGAGCACCTATTAATTTTTTTTTCCTTTTTGATGATCCAATAAACCATTATTCCCATTCCTAAATATTGTCAACATGTGGGTCCTTTGACTTTCATACTAGTTCTATGTAGTGTGCCACCTCTTATATTCACCGACTTGATTATTGGAGGATTTTTTTTCAATGATAATACTCTCAGATTGCTCGCTGACATTTCCTTCTTTTGATTATACGCCAAACACAGCTTCAAGCTAAGAGTTGTCTGACTTCAGCTTCAAAACTAACAACATCAAGATCACCTTCCAGAATGCAGCAGTCATGATCATTAGCCGTATCCAGCTATTTGTGATTTGCTTTTAAAAGCAACGGCACTGAGCTTCTGGAATTGCAGAAAATAATTTCACTAACCTGATATATAGCCTAGTGGTTTCTAAAGTTGTAATTATGAACAAATTTTTCTCATTTGATGGTGTTATTGCTGAAAGTTCATAGCAAACCCTAATAGCCTTCAAGTATTCCTTGCTTTTTGATATTTTGAGGATGATTGCATTCTCCAACTGCACTTAGGGTTACAAAAAAAAAAATTGTTCATGTTTTGTCACATTCAATTCGATAATTAGCTCAATTTTCACTTATTTTTATAAGTTTGTTTTTGTAATGAGTCAAGCACGAATAGGACCTTATTTGACTGTGTTCATCTAAATAGCAACTTATTTTTGTTTATATATATATATATATATATATTATATAATATAATATATTATATATATATAATATATATATATATATATATATATATATATTGTCAAACCCCAATAAAAATATTTAGCTTTGTTACTGAACGAGCACAGCTGAACAACACTAAAGTCATCCAAGCTTGATTTTTTTATTCCCTAAATGCACTGTATGTCATATCTAATTTGTTAAAATTTGTGATGGTTATTATTTTAGGTACCAAAGATGTTGAGTTTTATATTTATATTTTTGTTCAAAGTCTCCATGCGTTTAACTGTGCTTCATTTCTTCATGTCTTGCTATTTACATAGCAATTATCATCTTGCTCAATGATTATTACTTTCTTGATGTTTGATCTAATGCATCATTGTAGGAACCTTTTGTGAACATCCCGGACGACACAATTCGCGAAGCTCTCAAAGTCGTCCTTGGTACAAAATCAATCTTAGATATCTTAAAGATGAGTGCAATCTAAAAATTGATTAATTAGTCATATATAACTGTCATCTCAAAATAAATACGGTAATTTTAAAAATCATTCTAATCAAACTTTGATTGAAATATTCAGACCTTCAATTTATCAATTCTATTGTTTTCATTTGCCTGAGTCTTGCTGAATGGGTTACTCTTTTGCTCTGCCTACAGATGTGCGCAACCTCCCATTGCTAATTCATTGCAAAAGAGGGAAGGTATTTTTTTTTTAATTTTTTTAATTATTATCTTTATTAGTGAAGCTGAAAGCCTGAAGCAAATTTTTTTTTTTTAATTTTTGTTCTTTATTTCAGCATGCACAGGTTGCTTGGTAGGATGTTTAAGAAAGTTGCAGAGATGGTGTCTTACATCAGTATTTGATGAATATCAACGTTTTGCTGCTGCTAAAACAAGGGTTTCTGATCAGAGATTTATGGAGGTTTTTGATATATCAAGCTTGAAGCATCTGCCAATGTCTTTCTCATGCTCAAGAATTGATTGAGCTCTCCAAAGAATCAAGACTTTTCATCCTCTTCGATAGATACTAATTAGTAATATTCACCAAATAAATAAGCTTGAAATGAATTATTTTTCCTCATTTCTTTTATCTTCCATGTTTTGTGAGCTTTGAGTTGATGTTGGTGAAGCCATACTAGGAGAGCTCATGGGTGTTATTTTTCTTTCAGTGTAGCTTTATATATATATATATATATATATATATATATATATATATATATATATTATATATAATATATAATATATATATATATATATATATATATATATATATATATATATTATTTTGATTTTTATAATAGAAAATATGTTTTTTATTATTTATTTTTTGCATGAGAAAAATAACTTAATTTATTATTATTTTAGTAATAATTAATCTAGTGGGGTGATTGTGACTTTGGGCGATCAAGCTATTAATAAGAGCACATATTTTAGATATCTTGGTCTATTGTTTAGAGTGATGGTGAAATAGATGGGGATATTATTAGTAGAATTCAAGTTGGATGATTGAAATGGAGGAATGCATCGGGCTTTTTATGTGATAGAAAAGTTCCTCTCAAACTTCAGGAAAAATTCTATAAGATGTTAGTGAGACTTGCAATGTTATATGGTGCAGAATGTTGGCCATTAAAATTAAGGGAAAATTCTATAAGATGGTAGCGAGACTTGCAATTCTTTATGGTGCAGAATGTTGGCCATTAAAATTAAGGGGAAATTCTATAAGAAGGTAGTGAGACCTGTAATGCCTTATGGTGCAAAAAGTTGGCCATTAAAAGAAAGCATAATATTAAGTTAAGTGTTGCAGAGATGAGGATGCTCAAGTGGATGAGTGACTTTACTCTTAAAGGCAGGATACTAAATATGCATATATGTGAAAAGGTCGGAGTAGTTCTGGTGGAAGATAAGATTAAAGAGAGTCACCTTAGATGGTTTGGTCACATAAAACGGCGGCCTTCTGATAATGCATTTAGGCAATTAGATGTATTAGATTTGACTTATATTAAGAAAGGTAGAGGTTGACATAAAAAAATTGATTAGATAATATTAGAAATGACCTTTATTTATTGGATTTTGATGAGAATTTAACCTTTAATAAGACACAATGGAGAAAAAATATGTATATAGCTGACCCCACATAGCCGGATAAAGACTTCTTGTTGATGTTATTATTATGTTCGAAATTCATAATGAATAAATTTGAAATGATTCAGTTTTAACTTAAAATATGATGTTTTTTTTTCAAATAACTTTATTGCTTTACATCTCTTAACATGGGAAAATTATTAGTTCTGGTCACCGGGCCTATCTCTACATTCGGACACTAATAGAAAGCGAACATCTGGATGAATACACGTGAATTTTTTTAATATAATCTTTTTGCTTTATGCCTTATCAGCCTGATCGACCTGACCCAATAACCTGGAGATGGTTTGAATTCAGGATTACAAGAATGAAAATGAAGCGTTTTTTACTTTTCACTCGACATTTTTACTTCTCTCTCACTCTCTATCCTCGGACTTTTACAATACCTTACGTTATGCAATACCTTCTTCCCGGCGGTAGACAATGACGTTGGAGTACTACATTTAAGAAAAGGTAATATTGTGCCTTTGTTGTGTTTTAGCTACGCTTTGGGTGCGGTTTATGTTATATTTTAATTTTTTAGGGTTTAGTGTTAATTTCATACATATTAGTGTTTGTTCAATATGATCTTAAAATATTTATTTTATGTATTTCAACCTTCTTTGTAAATGAAATAAACCTTATGATGTGAAAGCTTTAGATGCAATTTATGTGCGCTATAGGTGGGCTTTAATTGTGCTTTAGTTACGCTTTATAATTCTTTTATAATTCCTTTTTTTTCAGTTGTTGTATCAAATGTCAATTACTTCTCGATCCTATGTTACAACTTTTAGAAAAATTTGTAATGCTTTTGTCGATATAATTGATAAAGAACTTGAGCAGACTTTGAGGAATTTGAACATGTATCAAAATTTTGAAATTTCTAGCATTCCAGTAGTGTATACCACTTCTTTTTGAGATTCTGAAATTTTGGAATTCTGTTGATGAAGGTTTTATAGTGAATAGTCATTTACTTAAATTCACTTATGACGAGGTTGTTTTGCTGACATGTCAGATTTTGAATAAGGAATTATGTATATATATTTTTTATTTTAAATGTATTATGTATAATTTTTTTTTCACATATTTGCCTAACAGAGGTGATGATATAAAAACTAAAATGATAAAATTAGATAGATTAACTTATAATGCTACTAAGTTAAAGACACTTATAATTTTTTTTTATCTAATCTTTTTTTCCACTAAATAACCATAAATCCCCTAGAAGACTCACATATGTAGCAAATAATGTAATTGAGTTCTCTTCTATCAATTGGGCTTCATGTATAAGGAATTTTATGGTCGAGGAATTCGATAAAATTGCTGACAAGCTTGAAATAGAAAAACCATTTGGTTACATCAATGATTTTTTCCTCTCCTACTAGTAAGTTTCCTGTCCTATTAGTTTTTATTTCTCTCATAAAGCTTTTTAATATTAATTTATAATGTTTTATGTTTGGTATTATACATATTTGATTTTTGGAATACTTTTCCTTGAATAAACCATTCAATCCAGAATTAAGATCGTATTTTTTAAGATGGGATGGGAACACTAAAATATTATATACCCAAGAAAGCGCTACCAAATCATTTAAATTTTTGAGAAAAAATGAGATACTTTTTAAGACTAAATTTAAATTATTTATTTTAATAAAGTCGCATTTAAAGCGCAACTATAGCGCATGTAAAGCGCAACTATAGCGCACTTAAAGCGCAACTATAGCGAACCGAAAGCAAAACTAAAGAGTAACTAAAGCGCAACTAAAGCTCAAATAGATATTTGCTAATAATATATTTATATTTTTTGCAGATTTATCTTGTTCTATATAATGATACAAACGAAGAAGCTGAAAATTTTGAGGCTGACTTAAATGCTGATCAAAACTTAAAAATTTGGCGTCATGAGCATCCCTGCAAAATTCATTCACCACAAAACAAATCACACCCCTCCTCCTCCCTCTCCCTATTATCCTCATCAAAAACCACCTAAAAGTTCTCCTTAGCTGCATGCTCAACCTTCTACTAAATCACCTCTTGCCAAAGTTGAAGATTAGTCAATTGTTCAGAATAAACTCCTAGAAGCATTGCAAAACATGTGTAATAGAATTAAACAGAATTTGGAGAGCATAGTTGATAAACTTGAAGACAGTTTGGAAAAAGTTAAAGCAATTGTATATTCTCTGCAATACAAATTCATTGATCATCAAACTAAATGTGAATATAATCCTGATAAACCTTCTATATCTACATCTTCTTCAAGTATCCAATTAGTAAGAAAACCCAAAACTATAGTTTTTCATTCAAAATCACCAATTAAAGATCTTCCTTCACACACCTATTAAAAATTTTACTCCACCATCACCCAATAAAGATTTTCCTCCACCACCACCCACAACAGATGTTCCTCCACTACCAGTCACAATAGATGTTCTTCCACCACCACCATAAAAAGTTCAACCATTACATAATACTTCCAAGCAGGTCATCTAATACCTACCACAAAAAAGAAAAAAGAAAAAGAAATGACAATAAACAAACTGAAAGATTGGATGTATTAATGAAGACCAAAGAGATTATTTCTGTTGATAATGTTAAAATTCAATCTCAACCTGCACAACATTTAATGGAATATCTAAGGAATGATTTTCTAACTGCTCAACAACAAAGTTTTATGAATAAATGCTTCAGAAAGTTTGATAAAAAGTAAGTCAAGCCATTTACGCTTTATTAAGGTATTTATGTGTATTTTAGTTACGCTTTACCTACACTTTAGTAGCGCTTTAGTTGCGCTTTGGTTGTGCTTTTGTTGTGCTATAATTTTTGTCTTTTTATAGGGATACTTAATATTTGGTTCTGGTAACATAGCAATAAACAAAGAAGATATTTAGTTGCGCTAGTTAGGATTTTCTAACTGCTCAGCAGCAAAGTTTTATGAATGATTGCTTCAGAAAGTTTGATAAAAAGTAAGTTAAGCCATTTACGCTTTATTACGGTATTTATGTGTGTTTTAGTTACGCTTTACTTGAACTTTAGTTACGTTTTAGTTGCATTTTGGTTGTGCTTTTGTTGTGCTATAATTTTTGTCTTTTTTGTAGGGATGACTTAATATTTGGTTCTGGTAATATAGCAATAAACAGAGAAGATATTGACGTCTTCTCACAAATCAATGGTTCAGCAATAACCATATAGATACTTTTGTTTGTTTTTTAGAGAAGAGTAGGCTAATGACAGAGAAATTGCAATGCTACTTATAAATTTCTCCATTATACAAGGTAAGCATAATAATTATTTATAATTTATTTATCCATTACTTTTCTTATATTACTAACTTATTGAAGGTATATAAGGGGTACAATCAAGATTTCAAAATGTTTATTCAACACATTAATCTAGATTTTATTAAAGAAAGCAGTCTTATTGTTCAACCCATAATTTTCAATAAGCATTGGGTACTTATTATAGGGAAGTTGAACGAGAGTCTGGAAATTATATGATTCCATACCAAATCCAGAACACAATGATATTTGTTATAAGTTGTAAGTTAAATCTAGATTTTAAGCATCTTATTTTCTTTTAACAATATGAATACAAAATAAAATGATAGTTTTATTTGTTCATATAAAAGACTTGCATGAAGACACTAAGTTTGTTCTAATCATTCAGGATGATATGGACATTGTCCTATACGACTAGTTCAAAATTAGATATTATCATCCAGTAGATAGTTCGGGATGTCAAGGAGATAAATCAGGACAATGTATAAATATAACTGATTGTCCTGGATGATGCTTCGATCATCTTATACGATTAGTTCAAAATTAGACATTGTCGTCCAGTAAATAGTTCAGGATGTCCAGGAGATTTAGGAGAAGATTAAGGTTTTTCTCAAAGATCGTCTCATACAATTCTAAAATTGTCTAGGATGATATAATCGATTAATCTAATCTTAATTACTCTCCTAATCATGTAGTCAATTTAGGCATGATTGGTATGAATCGCCTAGGACGATCAGGATCTTCTTGTATGATTAGTGCAAATTTGAGAGTTTTAAAATCTTACCTAAATGAGTTTGGTGTGCCTTTTTTTTATTTAAGCATATCATCCAGGATAACGTGAGTATCATCAGGGATGATTTACTTAATCAGATTTAAATGACCAAGATGCTCTAATCAAGGTTTCTATTTTTAACTAATCGTCCATGATGATTTGATGATATGATCAAAAATAGAAAAACTCTAACTCATCAAATTTCTCCTCCTGAGTGTGTGTGTGCAAGTTTAGTTAGCTTCATGATCCACCATATTATAATTGACTTAAGAAAAGGTAGAACATGCATTTAAATTAAAATTATTGACTTGGCTCAGTCCTAATCTACTCGATCTTGAGCTGGCTTGAGAGTGAGCTTGTGGAACTGAAATGTTAGTATTCAATAGAGAAAATAGATATGCAATGAACTTTAATTATTAGGAGATAGCATATTAAATAAAAATAATTATGTTTGTTATCATCAAAATAATAAGACTTGAACTCTGATCTGTAACACCCTAGCATCTTGTCTGCAAGACATGGAAAATGATGACACCATTCTTGATTGCTTGGACTAGTTCATTAAGATGTTTTGTGCAAATAGATTAACTTATCTTGAGGTTCCACTCTATGGTGGCTTCTACCACCATGACCTCTTTTATTGCCTTAGTGGTTTCTAATCCTTGACATCTCTCTCTACCTCAAGCTACAATACCTCTTTCGAAAAAACTCATCACTTTCCCTACACGTTAATAAATTTTTTAGGAAGGGGAACTCTGTATTTCATGCATATATGAAAATGTGAATTCATACATTAATAATATCTTTTGTAATTTTAATTCTAATATCTTCAATCTTTAAATTTAATTCACATACATTAATGATATATTTTGAATTCAAGTTATTTTAGATATTTTTAATTTAAAATAAAGAATTGCTTAGTGCAGCACTTGTTCTCACTATTTCATCTCATGCTGATAATTTTTAGGTATTTAGTGATACTTCTGCGAGAGGGTTGGGTTATGGATTGCAACAACATGAAAAAGTCATCGCATATGCTTTGAGGCAGTTGAAGTCACATGAGAAAAATTATCCTACTCATGCTTAGAGTAACAATTATGTTTCTATTAAAAATTTGGAGATATTATTTGTGTAGAGTGAGATGTGAAATCTATGCATAAAGTTGAAGGACGTGGCTGCACTTTTTAAATTATTGATAATTCAAACATGTTTCCCCCTTTTATTTATAAGTTAGATATTTTCTTAAGAAAAAAACAAAAACTTTCATTATTATTATTAAAGAAAATGTAATAAAAATTTTGAGAATTTTAAAATTGATCCTAAATGGTTTTAAGGTTAATGTTGATAATAAAAGAGAATATATCACATAGGTCCGTCATATTAGGGTTATATTCCTCCTAGGCTAATTAATTCCTAATACACAAGTCTTATTTTACATATGTCCTTACATTAATAAAATGTATGTTGAGTAAAATAAAAAATAAATAAATACATATTTTCTTTTATATTTTCTTTTTTTGCTTTTAAATTCTTTTTTTAATAAGACTTATTGTGGGCTAGAATATATGCGGCGATAGAGTTATAGTTATACATCTTAGGGTTGTACATATATCAAACTCATATACAGAGAACACAAGATTTTTATATAGAAAATCCTAGAAAGGGGAAAAACCATGTGACCTTACTTAGTTGGAAATGATTCTATTAGAATTTGAGTTGAATATAATGGGCTGACTCGTTCTTGTGGGTGATCAAAGTACAAATGTCAACCATATGGTTGTAGTTGGTGGTCCGGTGGAACTCCGGGAGTCACGTGGTGGTCCGGTGGAACTCCGGGAGTCACGTGGTGGTCCAGCGGAACTTTGGTCTCAAGTAGTGGTCCGGCTGAACTCCGGCGTCAGGTGGTGGTACCGCAAAACTCTGGGCATCAGGTGGTGGTCAGGCTGAACTTTGGGTGTCAGGTGGTGGTCCGGTGGAACTCCGGTGTTAGGTGGTGGTCCAGTGGATCTCAGGGCGTCAGGTGATAGTCCTACGGAACTCCGGCATCAGGTGGTGGTCTGGCAGAACTCTGGGCATCATGTGGTGGTCTGGCAGAACTCCAAGCGTCAAGTGGCGGTCTGGTGGAACTCCAGGTGGTGGTCGAGGAGGAGCAAGGAGGCAAGAGTGATCTCCGATCTCTCTCTTGTTTCTTTTAGCTTGGGTCCCTTTTTGAGAGAAGGGGGTCTACTTATAGATTTTCTAGAGTGGCATGGCCCGTAAATAGGAGGATGATCAAGGGTAAATGGGGAGTGGTTTGGATTGGCGACTGATGTTGAATCACTTGATCATGGATCGTTTACTGGGCATTTGAATGTCTTAGTGATATCAGAATTTGGTGATATTGGGCTCGTTGGATTTGTCTCTTCGATCCGTTCGATTCGACTATAAGTATGTCCTGTTTGAAAACCGTTTAGTAATCCAAATTGTTGTTTGAACCTTCAACTAATGCTTTGGGTAAGGATTTGGACCCATTGGAATTCGGACTGAGTCAATTTTGGTGTCGTTGGGTTTGTACTTTCAAGACTTTCAGTTCAATTGTAAGTTTGTTGACACCATAGTTCGGATGATCCCAAATTTAATTTTGAAAGTTTTCAACTTGATATTGCCTTGAGATTCGTGCTCGACCAATAAATTTTTGGATGATATATCAAGACTATTTATTTAAATATTAACATCATATATGGAAATTATTAGGCTCAATGTAAGTTCAAATATAGCTCAAATTTGATAAAAATTAATCAACAAATTGACATAAAATTTTGAAATTAAGATCACATTCAAATTTGATCAAGCTCAATTAAAAAAAAAAAAAACAAATTGGACAAATAGCACCAATTTCCTGCGCATGATAGATTATATGAATTGGTTTTAACAGTAAAGTACAATGTTGTATTGATTAATTGTGGATAATAGTTCTGTCTAACTATTTAGCTTGGCATGATTTATCAAGCTCAGATCATTCAGAATCATATCTACCTTACTATTAATCAATTTAAAATTGTAATAGTGATCTCTCAAAGATCCTTTTTTTTTATAATACTTAAAAACTTGGTATTGGTTGAGCGACTAACTAGCTAAGTAGGAATGAGTGTTCAATTTTTTTGGGGACAATAGGTTAATTAAGGAAAACTCACTTAATTAATTAATTTAAGTTACAACATTAAGATAAAAAAATAAAATAAAATTCTCATACATAAAAAATATCGAGAAGTACAATACCAAAAAAATCAAGTTACTTATTGAGCAAAAAATTCGATAAATAATATTTTTTGGTGCAAAAAATATATTTTTTGGTGCAAAAAATATATTTTTTAATTATAATATTGTTTACTTATGGAGCAAAAAATACTGTTTACTTATGGAGCAAATTTTTTTTTTTTAATTATAATAGATTTAATTCAAAAATTCGATGAATAATATTTATGATTAAAAATATATAAAATGAAATATGGGAAAGAATATACTAGGAATATTCTTTTTTTATGTTAGAAATGGAGTTCGGTTGGAGATAAGTTATTGCATTTTGGTGTATTAGTGCATTTTGGAGCGAAATGAGTTTTTCGATTAGAGATGCCCTAACATTTTTTTAATCTTAAAAATAATGTATATAAATTAAATAAGTAGAATATTAAGAATAATTGATAATTAATAAACAAATTAAGTCGGATTTGTGATTAAAATAATTAATACTAGGGTGTCTAGAGCTAGACAATGATGTTGTGTGTTAGCCATTGAGAGGAAGGATGACAATGCTATCGAGAATTAGACATCGAAGTTTGCAGTATGCATCACATTGGGCATCAATATCAAGATGATCGGGCTGTTAGCCATCGATGTCTAGATGACGCCAATAGTCGATGTTGAGATGATATTGGACAAAGATAAGATGAGATGTCGAGACGGCCCAAGACATTTATTTTATGGGCAAAAAAAATTATTGATATCGAGCATCAATATCAAGGCAATACTAAACTTTAATGTTAATATGAATTTCAAACATTAATGTTTGTGATGACATTAGACATCAATATTGATCTTCTATCAATTTATCATTAGTTGGAGAGTGAGTAATGATGAAGCGGTTTCAGAGGAGACCATCCAAATACTTCTTCACTTAATCGCTTATTTATGTTTTATAATTCTAATAGCCTCTATAAAAACCTCACGATTAATGTATTAATGCCTGAAGTACTAAGGAACAATGATTGCTTCTAAGAGAATATGGAGAAACAGATTTAAAATTAGAGCCAAATGAGACAAGAGGTGGACCTCCGACTTTACATAAGAATGAAAATATTTATCTAAATTTTAGATGAACAAAATCTCTATAGTATATGATAACGAAAAAATTTTATAATATATTTTTATATTATTGATAAGTCATCAAAAAATTATCTTGATCGGGCACGAATCTCGATGCATAATCAAGTTGGAAACTTCTGAAATTAAAATTGGGACTATCCAAACTCCGATTTCAGCAAACTTATAGTCAAATTGAACGTCTCGAAAATACAAACCCAACGACACCAAATTCGACTCAATCCGAGCCCAAATGAGTCCAAATCAAGGACCCGAAGGGCTGTTGGAAGCTTCGTACCACTGTTTGAGTTACCAAACGGTTTCCAAATATGATGAGCTTATAGTCGAATCGAGCGGCTCAACGAGAAGAATCCAACGAGCCCAAGATTATTGAATTCCAAAATCATTAAGGCCTCCAAATGTCTGACGAACGGTCCATGATCAAGGGATTCAATATCGGCCGTCCATCCAACCACTCCTCATTTACCCTTGATCTTTCACTTATTTATAAGTCATGCCATTCCAGAAATCTATAAATAGACCCCTCATTTCTCTTGAAAGGGGATCCAAGCAAGAAGAGAAGGAAGAGAAGGAAGAAGCTCCTCCTCGACCACCGTCGGACTTTCGCTGAACTACCCCTTGAGGCCCTCACCTCTGCCGGACCACTGTCTGACGTTGTTGCTTCCCCAGACCGCCACGTGAGGCCCTCACCTCCGCCAGACCACCACATGGCATCGTTGCTCCGCTGAACCACCACTTGAGGCCCTCATCTCCGCCGGACCACCGCTAGACGTCGTTGCTCCGCCGGACCACCACTTGAGGCCCTCACCTCCGCCGAACCGCCACATGAGGCCTTGTGCTCCCCCAGGACACCACCTGAGGCCTGGACTTATGCTGGGCCACCAACTGACGCCTAGAGTTCTACTAGAGTACCGCCCTACTACAACGGTCTTTCTGACCCCGGTCTCCTGCCGACTACGGTCCTTCTGACCTCCGTCACCTACTATGGTCCTTCCGACCTCCATCAACAGACAACGATCTTTTTGACCCCGGTCTCCTGCTGACTACGGTCCTTCTGACCTCCATCACCTACTGTGGTCCTTCCGACCTCCATCAATAAACAATGGTCTTTCTGACCCCGATTTTCTGTCGACTACGGTCCTTCTGGCCTCCGTCGCCTACTATGGTCCTTCCGACCTCCATCAACAGACAACGGTCTTTCTGACCCCAGTCTCCTGCCGACTGCGATCCTTCTAACCTTCGTCGCCTACTATGGTCCTTCTGTCCTCCATTAATAGACAACGGTCTTTCTGACCCCGGTCTCATGCCGACTACGATCCTTCTGGCCTCCGTCGCCTACTATGGTCCTTCTGACCTCCATCAATAAACAATGATCTTTTTGACCCCGGTCTCCTGCCGACTATGGTCCTTCCAACCTCTATCGCATACTATGGTCCTTCCAACCTTCATCACTAGACAACAGTCTTTTAGACCTCCATCCTATCAACTATGGTCATGCCGACAAAACAAACACATTTATTGTAACTCCCTAAATATAATGCACTCTATATGATGTACGTTTCTGACATCAAGCCAAGGCCTTCTCCTAAGAAAGGGCCTCATTTGTAATCAACTGCAAATACTAGTGGATTCATTCAAACTGGGCCAGGCCCTATGGTTTTTCCCCCTTTTCAGGGGTTTCCACATAAAAAAACTCTGGTATCTCTTATGAACGTTACACCCTCTCACTTATCTGATTGTGTGCTGGATCTTCATATAATGCTAAGACGTTAAATTATATATTTCTCTACCATCGCGGATACTCCATAACACAATAGTTATACATAATTATATTTTTTTACCTTATCAACATCACTATTTTGCATATCCCTTGCTTCAACAAATTTACAATTAAACATATAGTTTTAGTTAATATTTTTTTATTATTTAAAAAGTAAGTTGACATATAAATAGAAAAGATGGACGTTTTTTTTGGGAAATTTTGGGCCATAGGCCGTATATTAAGGAAAAAATGTTGTTGAAACTTATTAATTATGAATTAGGTTGTTAGACCTAAGCTTATGTCCCAGCGGCTAACCAAGAGGGGGGGTGAATTGATAATTTTTTTAAAAAAAATTCCTCTTATTTTAAACCGATTAAAACTTTAATGAAATTTTTTAAAATGATTTTTCAACCACAGATCAATAGAAACAGTAAAGTAAAAAAGCAGCGGAAAATAAAAGACACAAGATTTATAGTGATTCGGTCAAACAGACCTACACCCACTCCTTGATGTCTCCCACTTCAGGTATTACACTATTACCACTAGTGTCTCTCATTTTTCCCCCACAGCAAGGTGAAGAAGCTTTCATAAAAACTCTCTTCCACCACTATCCTGTGCGGTAGAGAACTGTCGTCCTTTTACACCCTCCAAGTATAGGCAGAGTACCTCTCACTATTCACACTATCCAAGTGTAGGCAGAGAACCTTTTCGCTGTTTACTTTCTCCAAGTATAGGCAGAGAACCTCCCACTGTTCACACTCTCCAAGTGTTGGCACAGAACCTTTCCACTGTTCACACTTTCCAAGTGTAGGCAGAGAACCTCCAGCTGTTCACACTCTCCAAGTGTCGGCAGAGAACCATATCTTCTTAAAAGATCATCTCACGAGAAATCTAAAGGATAAGAGAAAAGAGTGAAGTAATCAAAATTCACAAATGGAGATTCTTACCTTTGAGTACTAAGGGAACCCTTCATGCTCCAGTAGTAAGAACTCTCCTTCAAACACTCTCTTTTACTCTCTCCTTCAATCTCCCTTCAGTTTGCATGAAGACCAATGGACAAAAAGATTGCATGACAGTCCAAAGTGAACATTTTATATGAAAGACACTAAAAATTGTCCAAAAATTGCAATTATTCAAATTTGTGCGTTGTTGATCGTCCCATACGATCCAAGTTCATACGGACGAACAGTGTAACTATTGTTGTGTACAAACTAAATGTGAACTGCTATGATTTCCCTTTGTACCCGATTGCTATCCCATACGAACCATATTCGTCCGGTACTAACGGTTATTTATATAGTTCATTTTTTCAAAAAATAGAATGACTCTTAAGTTTCCAGAATAGAGAAGATCGTCCTAGGATGAACCATATTAATCGTCTGGACGAATAGTTAATATTGACTATTCCATAGCCCATCGTCCTGGGACGAACCATAATTTTTGTCTGGACGAACGCATCCAGAGAGCATCATCCTTGGATAAATATCATTTGAACGAACGCGTACAAAGAGCATCGTCTTAGGATGAAGATAATTATCATCAAGATGAAGGCATACAGATAGCATCATCCTTGGACGTACGTTAAATATCATTTGAACAAACACGTACAGAGAACATCGTCCTGGGACGAAGGTAATTATCGTCAGGATGAAGGCATCCAGAGAGCATCATCCTGGGACATACGTAAATATCATGCAAACGAACGCATCCAGAGAGCATTGTCCTGGGACGAAGGTAATTATCGTCTGGACAAATTGTACTTAGAAAAATTTTTCCCTCTCCCTATTCATTTCATTTTCTCTTTTTAGGAGTAAAATTGACCAGATCGTCCCGTACGAACATGGTTCGTAGTGTACGATCAGTTTCAAAATTTGTGAATTTTAAAGCTCTCATCCATTGTGTGTGTGTGCTAAGTTACTCAATTACAATCACACTCTCTCAGACTCAATAAAAAGAAAAACACATACTTCATTTTACAAAATATTCTAAGTTGAACTTGATTTGAAGTCTTCAACAATCTGGAGTATGATTTTTCTGAAATGTTAGTACACACAAAATCAAAAACAATTTTTCCAAAAATGTGTTAGGAGAATATAATAATCAAAATAATAATATTTGGTATCATCAAAACGTACAAGTTATAAGAAAGCAAAACATGCAAAGCTAAGTAGCAACTCTCCTCGACAAACTACCCCTTTTTTGTGATGGCAAAATAATTATTGTTTGTATAAATTTCAATGCCCTAAGTTTCTCCTAAACTTTCCATGAATGAATAAACATGTGAGAATAAGGCACTTATATGTTTATCTAATCCTAATTTTTAATTTTAAAATTTTTACACACTCAAAAACATACAATAACAATCACACTTAGACACCAAGAAGATAACAAAAATTACGAACACAAAAATACGAACAGCACGTTAAAGATACTTTAAAAATAATACTTCAAATAATATTTCTCCCCATTTTTTACAACAGCTAAAAGAGAAGAAGAGATAAACCAAACCAAATTAGAAATGAAGAAGACATATGAAAAACCTTTAATACTTGATCCTTTAAAGAGATTGAGTTATATTTGCAACTAAAAATGAAATGTCATTAGAGAAATAAAAAGATTCATATGATTTAAGTATAGAAATAACATAGACAAAAAAAAAATATCAAAATCATGAATTTGTTTAGATAATGAGATAAGCAAAATCATTGCAAAGTAGATTAATGTAAAATTTTTATATTTCAAAATTCAATACAAAATAAAATTGCACATAAGATTAATTTAAATTTAAAGATTGAAAGATTGAGGAAAGAACTTATACTTGTGGCACTTTGCGCATCTTTTCAATATTTGTGGCACATTTTGTGCATCTTTTTACTTGTGGACTTATTTTATGCCTCTTTTTCAAATTTGCGAGCTATTGTGCATTCTTTTGATATTTTATACATTTGTATATTTTCAAGTGTATTCTTGATCTTTCCAAAATAGATAATCTAAAATCTCATATTTCTCTAAGTACAACAATATTTATATTGAAAAGAGAAATAAAAATAAGAAAATATCAAAATTGTAATAATAATATTAAAATTATGTTAGTCTAACAAGAAACATGAGATTGATATTTTAACTAGATCAAGTTATAACATCACTTAAATTAAAAAAAAAAATTCTAAAGAATTCAATTTTGTATTACAATGCAAAATATAACATTGTTAGATCAAATATTTTAAGGATGATCATATAGGCAAACACATATTTTTGAAAAGAGATCAAAAACTCTAAAAGCAAGACAAGATAACTTTTATTGATATCATGATAAAGGAAATTACATCAGTTATGGATGATATCAATACAATGACATTTTTGAAACAAAAACATGAAAAACTAACACATCACATTTCATAATAAAAACAACTACAACACAAAACATAAAAACACATCACATCAAGTCATCACAGGTAGAGAGAAGCAAGAAGGAAGTACAATCATCACTCTGAAGGGCCCTAATCTGGAGGAGGTGGCTGGTTAAAGAAATTAAAGTAGCTACTCATCATAGCCATATTCGAGCTCATAACATCGAGTTGGCCTCGCATCCAACCCATGTCCTGTTGATGTTTCACGTCCTGCTATTGTAGGTGATTCTCAATTTGATCAAAGCGGTGATCAAAATGAGTCTTCAGATGATCAAACCTGTGAACCATGTCTTGAAAGTTTGGTTCACGAACAGGCGCTCTCTCCTCTCTCTCAAAGTTATCACCTTCATCATGTTTTGAAAAGATAGCTCGAAATGAGCCATCATTGTAGAATAAAGGCTCCTCAAGGTGAGATACATCAGGGTGAACTAATTCATACTTCTTGTCAAGAACATAAGTCACAAGATGTCCTAGAGCAATGTTCTTCTTTCTCTTGTGGGATACATGGCCAATCTCAGAAAGTCCATAAAGGTAGTCAAGAATGAGTTGGGCTTCGTCAATAGGTTGACCAGTAATGATCAGATAAGTGACAGTGGAAAGAATAGGAGTTATATTAATTCTATCGCCAGCTTTAGGAATGATGGAAGTTCTAAGGACATGCTCGATGATTCTAGCATCTTGATGTAAAGTGTTCACTTTGGGCAAATGGCATTCTTGTCTAATCCCTCTAAGCACTCGATTAATCTCACTACAATCATAAGTTGTGGAAGAAGACAAAGTGTGAGCTCGTATTCCTTCAGTCCATTGGTTTAAGAAGGCTCCAAGATCCTGCTTGATTATTTCTACATTATTTCATAGAACATAGGATCTAATCATATCTTGATCAGAGTTAAAGGTCATTAGGAAGTAATGAAAAGTAGAAATATTGAAGGAATAAACTAGTGTGAGGATAAACTCAAATTAAGTCGAAGCAAAGAGGGGTAGAATCTGATAGATTGTATTCTCTTGAATCAAAACTCTTCAAGGAGTTAGTTTAGTAGATACAAACCTAGGGAAGGATTCCCCTTTTTCCTTGGAAAAGAAATTTTCATGGGTATTCCTAGAGGCCGGTCCCCTAGTCAATTCCTTTTGCCTGACTCTCTTGCTTGAACTGGCCATTTGAAAAGATCACAAAGGCTTGGAAGGTTGAAAAAGCTATTAAGGTGAATGAAGTTTAACATCTAAACCTTGTCAATTTAAAGAAAAACAATTTTTCGTATGGACAAAAATTTGGTTCATCCAGTACGAAGATTGGTTCGTACATACGAATGGAAATTTTATATGTACGAATGCATGCATTAAAAAAGAAACAACTTTTCGTAATCATACGAGTTATGAGGAATCCTTTCGTACAGACTTTTTGACCAGACGATCGTACGGACAAACAGGTGTTCGTCCGGGATGATTAGTTATTTAAGATCATTTTAATGACCGTTTGAATCATCCCCTACTTCAAGTGACACGTGATTTGTATGTATGAATGTGGGTTTGTACGTATTAATAGAATTAAAATCATTCTTATCCATATATTCATTAATACTCATCGTCTAGACGATCGTGTCGATCATACAAACGAACCGTATTAAAAACTAAAAAACTGTATGCAAACTAAACAAATCAAATGTTAATACGCTATGCGATTCATCATGTACGAGGATGTTATATAAAATTTTCATACCATGCTCAAAAAATAGGAATTTTGATGTGAAAAATATTTTTTATATACAATTTTTTTATACTAATAATCAAAATAAGAAAATTCAAAACTATATGAACAAAAACAAAACACACACAGAAAAAACACAATTAAAAACACTCTTACAAAAATAAATAAATAAATAAATGTTGCAGAAACTTGTATTTAAGCATTCAAATCAATTACACCAAGCCTTATTCTTAATGTACTGAAAGTATCAAAGGCTAGTGATTTTGTAAAAATATCTACAAGTTGATTTTCTATTATAACATGAATGAGTTCAAATTCTCCTTTGGATACATGATCCCTTATGAAATGATGTCTGATATCTATATATTTGGTTCTTGAATGTTAACTAGGATTTTTTTAGAAATGCAAATAATAGTAGTGTTATCTGAAAGTGCTTGATCTATATTTGTGAGTTTTATCATTGAAATAAAGGATGAATGATTGACTTCTTTGTTCAGTCCACGCCTAGTCCTAACACCTTCACTAGGTTCACCTATAATCAATTCCTTTGGGTGGTTTTTTGAAAATCTCAAATGTCTAGGCACCGGGTTTTCTATCTCCAAATTTTCTTCCAAATTTATTTTCTCAATCTTTTAGGAGTTAATTTCTATCTCATCCTCTTCAATAATTGGCTCTTCTAAAATTCCAGATTCATTAAACATAACATGTGTGGTCTCCTCAATTACCAAGATTTTTTTATTGAATACTCTATAAGATTTTCCAACACTTGAGTATCCTATAAAAATTCCTTCATTTGATTTTGGATCAAATTTTTCTAAGATAGATTTTTCATTGTTATGTATGAACACCTTACATCCAAAGACATGCAAATGTGACAAATTAGGTGTTCTTCCCTTTAGTAACTCATATGGTATTTTATTTAAGTTTGATTTAACATTCACTCTATTCAGAACATAACATGATGTGCTAACTGCCTCAGCTCAAAAATATTTAGGAAGTGAATATTCTGCCAATATGGCTCGAGCGGCTTCTATTAATGTTCTCTTTTTCTTTTCAACTACCCCATTCTGCTAAGGGGTTCTAGGTGTAGAAAATTTGTGATCAATTCATTTCTCCTTATAAAAGTCCTCGAATTTGTTATTCTCAAATTCTCCTTCATGATCACTTTGAATTGTCATTATCTCGCATCCTAGTTTTCTTCGAATCTAAGTCAATTTTTTTTTTTTAAATTTCTCAAATAATTCACTCTTATGATATAAAAATCTAACCCATGTGAATCTAGAGAAATCATTCACAATCATAAATTCTTATATCTTTCCTCCTAGACTTACAGTTCCAACTGATCCAAAAAGATCCATATGTAAAATCTCCAATAGTGTACTAGTTCTAAGATTTTTATTAGACTGAAAAGAAGACTTCACCTATTTTCCTAATTGACATGAATTACAAAGGTGATCCTTATTGAAGTCTAGTTTTGGTATATCTCTCACTAAGTTCTTTTGGGTAATCTTTCTAAGATTTTTCATTCTAGAGTGACAAAGACTCCTATGTCAAATCCATGACTCATCAGAAATAGTTTTTAAACAAAAAGGAGTAGGAGTTTTGATGTAATTCAAGTCTAGCATATACACATTGTTTACCCGTATACCATTCAAAACATCATTTCCATTTAGGCTTAATATGAAACTAGTAGGAAAAATTTTTACATAATAACCTTTATCATATAGTTGACTACTATACAAAAGATAATATTTTAAACCTTCTACCAACAAAATATTTTCTATAAAAAGTTTTTCAAGTTTCTAATTATACTTGACCATATCACCTTTCTTGTGGTGTTATCTCCAAGTGTAACCCTACCTCCACTCATGGCTTCCATCGATATGAATTGTGCAGTATCTCCAGTCATATGCTTTGAGCAACCGCTGTCCAGGTACCATATGCTCTCACGAGGCCTTATGTGAGAGTGATCCTGCAAAATCATTAAACATTAGACCTAGGAACCCAAACAAGTTTGGGTTCACCTTTTTGCAAATTATAAATATATGCATCTATGATATGTCTATTTTTATGCATATTAGGTCTCTACATCAAATGGGTTTTCTTCTTCAATGTATATGTGTGAGCTATATGTCCAAATAATCCATAATTATAACATTTGACTTCTGGAAATAGATTTTTTAGTTTTTTATAATTCTTCTGTCTATTTATGGATTGTATAAATTTAGGATACAAAATAGGATTCGTTAAATCTTCATGTCTTGGGAGTATCCTATTATTCTCAAGAGCTTTTATCTTTAATTTATAAAAAGAATTCATATCTTCCAAAATACAATTTGTATAGTTTACTCGATATAATTTGTTATCTGATTCATCCTTACTATTTTTAAATTCTTTTTAAAGTTCTGCTTAAGATGATTTTAAATTTTCATGGTTCTTATTTAATTCATCAAACTCATCAATCAATTTTATGTGGTTGTTATCAATTAATGCATGATCTTTTCTAAGGATATCTTGTTCTCTTTGTAGTTCCTGAAATTCTAAATTCAAATTAGCAAGCATTTTCTTTAACTTTCTATATGCATCATGTATGTGTTCAGAGACTTCTAAAAGTTTATTATAAGTCAAGTCACATACCTTTACTTGATCTAACTGATCAAGATTATCGACCATTAAGCACAGATTGGTGACTTCCTCTTTCTTTTCAGTCTCTGACGAGTCTAAAGCTGAGTCCACCCAGAAATCTCTTTGAAATTTCTTCTTGCCCTTCTTCACCATTGGTTTCTCCTCTACCTTCTCCTTGCTAGGAGTGGCTTTGAGTTTTAGGCATTCTAACTTAATATGTCCAGGTTTCCTGCACTCATAACAAATAACATCATTTGAAATCTTAACATTTCTATTGAATTTACCTCGATTCTATTGTTGGCATCTCTTTTGTTTCCTCTTCAAAAAGCCTCTGAATTGTCTATTCATTAGTGCGATGTCATCTTCATCCTCAAGTTATGAGAGATCACTCTCCAACTCCACTTTCAGTGATAAATTCTTCTCCCTTCATGGTTTACCTACATCAATCTTTCTTTGAATCACCCCTTACTCGTAAGCAATTAGTGATCCAAGAAGATTGTTAATAGAGTAAATATTTAAATCATTAGACTATGTAATTACATTTATTTTAGCAACATAAGCAGTAGGTAAACAATGAAGTATTTTATTAAACATTTCAGCATTCGTTTGTTCCCTACCCAATGCATATAAAGATGTGACTATTTATGTGGATCTTGTATACGTGTCAGAAATGAATTCATTGAGTTTCATGCGAAATAGTTCATAGTCATACAACAAGATATTAAGTCTAGATTGTTTAACTTAATTAGTCCCCTCATAAGTTATACAAAGTCTATCTCATATGTCCTTTCCACTCTTGCAAGTGGAAACCTGCATGTAATCTTCAGATTTAAGAGCACAACTGAAACTATTCAAGTATTTAGCATTAAGTTGTGCTAAGTCACGTTCTTTTACAGTCCAATCTGTAAAGGGTGTTTCAAATCTAACTCTATCAACTAATTTAGAATATTTTGTATACCCTTCTTGTACTAAAATCCACATACGATAATCAAGTGACTGTAAAAATGTAGACATGCGTGTTTTCCAAAAAATCAAAAGGGATATTATCAAACAAAGGAGGTCTAGTGATCGAATATCCTTCAAGTGTATTTCGGTTTCCAAATGTAGCCATGGTCGTTAATCAAAAAAGTAGTCTAAACTTATGATTTTGAAAACTATGCTCTGATACCACTTGTTAAAACTTATTAATTATGAATTAGGTTGTTAAACCTAAGCTTATGTCCCAGCGGCTAACCAAGAGGGGGTGAATTAATATTTAAAAAAAAAATCTTCTTATTTTAAATTGATTAAAACTTTAATGAAATTTTTTAAAATGATTTTTCAACCATAGATCAACAGAAATAGTAAAGTAAAAAAGCAGCGGAAAATAAAAGATATAAGATTTATAGTGGTTCGGTCAAATACGACCTACATCCACTCCCTGAAGTCTCCCACTTCAGGTATTGCACTATTACCATTAGTGTCTCTCATTTTGCCCCCACAGCAAGGCAAAGAAGCCTTCACAAAAACTCTCCTCCACCACTACCCGGTATGGCAGAGAATCGCATCCTTTTACACCCTCCAAGTGTAGGCAGAGTACCTCCCGCTGTTCACACTCTCCAAGTGTAGACAGATAATCTTTCTATTATTTACACTCTCTAAGTGCAGGCAGAGGACCTCCCGCTGTTCACACTCTCCAAGTGTCGGTAGAGAACCTTTTCGCTATTCACACTCTCCAAGTGTAGGTAAAAGACCTCTCGCTATTCACACTCTCCAAGTGTCGGAAGAGAATCGGATATTCTTGAAAGATCTTCTCACGAGAAATCTAGAAGGACAAGAGAAAAGAGTGAAGTAATCACAATTCACAAATGGAGATTCTTACCTTTTGAGTACCAAGTGAACCCTTCACGCTCCAGTAGTAAGAACTCTCCTTCAAACACTCTCTTTCACTCTCTCCTTCAATCTCTCTTCAGTTTGTATGAAGACCAATGGACAAAAAGATTTCATGATAATCTAAAGTGGACCTTTTATATGAAAGATACGAAAAACCGTCCAAAAATTGCAATTATTCAAATATGTGCGTTATTGATCGTCCTGTACGATCCTAGTTGTAACTACTGTTGTGTACGAACTAAATGCTTTTCTTAATTGCATGATCAATTTGGGCATAATTGTATCAAATCGTCCAGGAGGATACACGATCGTCCTGGCCGATTTCTAAAAATAAAGAATGCCTAAATAGATCATGGCGGCTGATTCTTTCTGTTTTGAGTCTATCGTCTAGGCCGATCTACTAATGACGGATGCCTTAACAATATGTCCTGATTAGAATTTTTATTTTGAACCTGATCGTCCGGGATGATGTGAGTAAAAATAGAAATTCTAAATCAGATAGAAAAATCACTCAAGTGTGTGTGTGTAGGGTTACTTAGCATCAGAACACTTTAATAGTTATAATTGACTCAAGAAAGGGAAAAAGAAAATTACAGACTAACTCAGATCTAGTCTACCCAATCTTGAGCTGGTTTTGATTTCAGTTCGATCTTGTGGCCCTAAAATGTCAGTAGAAAAGGCAGTCGTAGAGAAAAAAGAGTGTTTACTAGCATCAAAATCATAATCCATGTACAACATATTTGCAACAGAAATAAACTTGGCCTTATACTACAAAGCCAGCAAGGAGTTAGAGGTGTATAACCTCCAAATGAAGGAGCAGTCAAAGCCAAATCGAATAGAATCAAGACCTCGCAAACCCAGTCAATCATGAGATTTAAGTAAACAACTATTTTTCCATACCACAAGGTGCAACTTTCTACCTTCCACATAGCCATGAAAAAGAAATCTATAACATAATTTATCAAAAGACTTATGAATCGCTTTAGGTAATACAGTCCCTCTAATCTAGTAAGCAATAGTATTCGTAATAGTGAACTTAATGTACTAGATTCTACCTGCAAAAGAAGAATTTAACTTTCCAACCAACAAGTATAGTAGAAAGCCTACTCAGTAGTGGTTGAATGTGAGCAATTTTTAGTTTTTTAGAGGAGATAGGGAAGCCAAGGTATGTGAGGGATTCCTCAACCAGAGAGAAGCCCAGCAAAGTGGTAATATCATTAGCTAAATGAGTATGCTTAGAGAAGATAATGGAGCATTTGGCATTATTAATAGTAAGTCCCATGTGTTCAACAAATTTGGAAACAAAAACTCTAAGCTTGTCAGCATTGGGGATGGTGGCTTTTCCAAAGATAAGGATATCATCAGCATATAGAAGGTGATTCACAGAGATATTGCCACTAGAGATACCAACAAAGTTACTATTGTCTAGCTTACATGAAAAAGCATCCATCACCACCGAGAAAAGCAGGGGAGATAAAGGGCATCCTTGCCTAAGGCCAGAACAGGAAGAGAAGAAGCCTTCTAAAACTCCATTAATACAAACAGAGAAATAAACATCATCAATGCACCCCTTAATCCAACTGACAAACAAAGGGGGAAAACCTTTCATAAGAAGCCTGCTTAAAAGAAAATCCCTAGAAACCAAATCAAAAGCTTTACTGATATCTAATTTGGCACAAAAGAATTTCTTCTTAGGATTACCATTAAATTTACTAAGAATATCAGAAGCAAGCACAGTGTTATTAATATAAATCCTTTGCTTAATAAAACATGTTTGACTATTATAAATAATGAAGGGCAAGACCTCCTTCATACGATTAGCAATAATTTTTGCAATAATCTTATAAAACACATTGCAAAGTGAAATGGGTTGGTAATCAAATAAGGAGGAGGCATGAATACCCTTGGGGATGAGGGCAATAGCAGTAGCCTTGGCACATTTAGGAAGGGATCCCAGCAAAAACAAGTGCTTGATGGCCCTACAAACATGGCCACCAATAATATCCCAAGAGGCTTTATAAAACTCAAAAGAAAACCCATCAGGGCCGAGTGTAGAGTTTGAGAGACCAGCAAACACCACATCCTTAATCTCCTTATCAGTCACAGGAGTGATAAGAGAGGCAATGAGGGGAGGGGGGGGGGGGGGGGGGGGGGGGGGGGGGGTGTGGAATGGTAAGGCAATAGGAAAAAAGGCGGCCGAGGGGTTAGAGGGCATAAGTGCATTATACAAGTTTTGAAAATAATAAACAATAGCTTTAGCAATGTCTTCATGAGAGGTCAAAATACCAACATCAGAGTGGAGCTCATTAATTTGGTTGGTATTATTTCTAGAGTTAATCCTAGCATATAAAAACTCCAGATCATCTTCTCCCTTAGAGAGCCAATTTGCCTTAGCACGTTGAATCACCCACATAATTCAAGCACTATACAGGGAATAAAGAGAGGAATTAATATATTTCAAGGTAGAATTAAGGTTGGGATCTAAAGGCCTCTCTTGAATCTGGGAAATACAGTTATGTTGCAATCTCTGAAGCTTAGTGATGCTGCTATAAATGAATGAAGAATTAGACCAATTCTTCAACTTGATATAGCCTTTTAAATCCTTCAGCTTAGAGTGAAAAGCAGAAATGGGGCTTCCAATGTGATGAGAAGCAAAGATAGATAGCAGGTCATCCCAAAAATCTCTCAACTTAACCAAATAATTTTGAAACTGAAATCTAACATAACGTTTACAGGAAGCACCCGGGAGGAGAACTAGGGGAGAGTGGTCAGAGCAAAAAGGGGGCTCCACTCTATAAAAAGACAGGGAAAAGATCCAGCCAAGCAGAATTGACAAGAATCCTATCTAGCTTAATGTGTATAGGGCCAACAACCCTTTGGTTAAACCACATGTAAAACAGACTAGTAGAAGGGAGATCAGACACCCCAGAGCTAAAAATCCAACCATTAAGTTCTTCCAACCGATTGTGGTGTTAAAGGCTTTCTCCCGGATTTTTCTTCAACTCCTCTACAGCAGTTAAAATCCCCAAAAATGGCCCAAGGGGAGGTGATAACAATAGCAAGGTTAGTCAGTTGTTTCCATAAAGAAGCTCTTTCAGCCTGAGAATTGGTGGCATAAATAACAGAAATCGGGATGGGAAGCATATTACCATAACAGATGGTCCCGTGAATAAGCTGCGAGGTGATAAGTAAGGGAGAGAAAGTAATAGCCTAGGGATTTCATTTAATCCAAATCCTTCCAAGGTTGGAGCAATTAAAATTGTCACAAGAGAGTTCATTCGAAAAAACTTTGTGAGTATTAATAAACCACGGGTCCAAAGCCGAGTCAAGAGGAACTTTAGCCTCTAAAATACAAATCATATCCAAACAAAAAGAAGAAACCAACTTCTTACAAGCTAGAACTTTATCAGGCAAGTTAAATCCCCTAACGTTCCAACAACTAATCGGTCTGAGGGTCATTTGGATTTAGAGTGAGAGGAGCGCATTTTCTTAGCACTCTTACCATTGGGTCCATTATCAATCGTGGGTTTCTCCTTAGGGATAGAAGAGGAAGAAGCCGGAGGGTCAGTGCTATGGGAAGAAGCCAGAGGTTAATCCGGGGGCTCTTCCGGTTGAAGGTTGGCAAACAGATTTGGCGAAGAAACTGGAGGGTCACTAGGTAAAAAGACTTTTACCTGAACAACAGGAGCAAAAGAGGAGGTACAGATGGGGGAAGAAGTGCCAGGAGAAGAATGGGAAATATTGGGAGAGTTATCCGAAGAAGAGAAATCTTCAGTAGGGAGTTCAAATTAGGAATAGGATCCTTGGGTAATTGTGGGCTAGGGGGATGAGGAGGTTGATTGCTTAAAATTCCTGAAATAATAGTAGAAGTCAGATCAGGAAGTTGATCTGTAGGAGGAATTGTAGGCGCTGAGGGGGGAAGAATAGGAGGGGGAAGGGAAGGAGGGATTATGGGCTGGTTGGTTGGGGGAAGAGGCGGTTTATCTGTTTGAGGAATGGTAGGCGCTGAAGGGGGAAAATGGAGGGGTCAGGGAAGGAGGGATTATGGGTTGGTTGGTTGGGGGAAGAGGCGGTTTGTGGGTAGGGGGTCGGGAAAAGCGATGCCTGGAAGAGCTTTTACCTCGCGGTGGAGCCGGAGGGGGTTTAGGTTGAGGATTGATATGGCAAAGAGAAGATGGGTGAACGATAGAGCCGCAACTAGAACACGAGATAGGCTTCCAGTCATACAAGACTTTCAAATAAACATCATCGCCATCCAGCGAGATGGGGATTTCATCAGGAAGGGCCGAATTGCTTGAGACCAAGGCACATACTCTAGCAAAGTTTAACCTGGTTTTCCGGGCAGTAAGGGCGTCAACAGCCAGAGGGTGGCCAACAAAACTCGCGATTTTGGAGATACCCAAGGGATTCCAAATAACTAACGGCAAATCAACAATTTTAATCCATATAGGGATAGATGAGAACTCATCTCGTTTGAGTTTGAATTTGGGTGTCCACTTCTGAAGGATGAAGGGCCTGTCAAAGAAGAACCAAGGAGCACCAGACCAAGCAACCTTGTAATCCTCCGGAGAGGAAAACTTGAACAGGAAAAATCCGTCATAAACAAGAGGAGCTCTACCTCTCCTTTCAGGTTCCAAGCTTTTTTAACAGAGTTGAGAAGGCTCATGTATGTCGGCCGTGGACCAATCAAGTAACCAACTAAGGAGAAGCTCCAGTCAGGAACGCTAAGAGCAAGGTCATCAACAGAAAATGGAATCTTCGTTGCAAGGGGAAACAAAAGATAGAGAGAAAACACTAGCAACCAAATCTTCTTTAGTAAGGTTTGAAACAAAGTTCAAACCAACCGGGGCCCCAGGAGCCAGAGCAAGGGGGCTAGGTAGGGGGGAAAAATCAGCTAGATAGGGGGAGGAAGAAGCCATTGGATGAGAGGAGGGGAAAAACCCCTCCCCGAATGACGACGAGAAGGAGAAGGAGAAAAGAAATGACGGGAGAAGCTAGGGGAAGCAAATCCAAGCAGAGCTCATTTTTCCCCTGTAATACAGGTTTTACTCCATATGACATGACATAAAGAAGGACGTTAGACAAATGATGATATGAATATCTATTTTTTTAATGCTATCTATTTATTATTATGTTTATTTTAGCCTAATATATATATTTTTCAACAGTCGCTACTCGAGAAGAAGCAAACGCGGCGTCAGCTCGAGTCTTCCACTCCACACCCTTTCCTTTCTCCGTAAGCAATCCTATCCGTCCATCTTACAATCGATCTCATCAAAGCCTCACTCTCTGTTCTTGCATGCCTCGAATCTCCCTCCCGCCCTAATCTTCCGTGCCGCAGATGACTCCCGCTTCTCCGGCGCTTTCCCCGCCGCCACCAGCCTCCACTGGTGACACCCTCGACCTCATTCTACACCACCTCCTACCTGTTCTTCTCGTCGCCGCACTCTCTGCCAAGTCTCTCGTCGGCCGGTGGCGCCTTGTCCACTCTAAGCTCTCCATACTCCTCTCCTCTCTCTCCGCAGCCGCCTCCGCCTCGCCCTACTCTTCAGGAAATCCTCTTTTCACCGATCTTCTCCCGAATCTCCTCACCACTCTCCGATCACTCGAACCCCTTTCCACACGCTGCCTCGATCCAACTCTTCCCAGTGGAAAGCTACATCTCCAGAGTGACCTCGATATCGCCACCGCTTCCCTCGGCCTCCATCTCCACGACCTCGAGCTCCTACTCCGATCCGGTCTTCTCAACCAAGCTAACCCCCATTCCACTGCCATTGTACTTTCCCTTCCGTCCGCTTCCGCTTCCCGTGCCGATCTTTCCCTCTACGTTCGTGACCTCTTTGCCCGCCTCCAGATCGGTACGATAGATCTCAAGATCAAAGCACTCGACTCGCTTCAACAGTTCCTCGCATCCGACCCCCCCAAGATCGCTCCCGTCGTCGCTCAAGAGGGCGATCTTGCCTTTCTCATCCGGCTTCTCGACCCATCCTCTCACTCTCTGATCCGTGATTCCGCTGCCGCCGCTGTCTCCCTTCTCGCAACAGCCTCTGCCTCCTCTCGCCGCAGCCTCTTCGATGAGGGCGCCCTCGGTCCTCTTCTCCGCCTCCTCGATACCGGATCCTTAGCCGTAAAGGAGAAGGCCGTGGTCGCCGTCGAAGCCATCGCTGCCGATGCCACCAATGCCTGGGCTGTTGCCGCCTATGGCGGCGTCTCCATTCTTATCAACGCCTGCCGCCCCGGCAGTGGATCGCCCGCCATCCAATCTCTCGCAGCTGCATCCTTGAACTACATTTCTGCCATCGATGAGCTCAGAGCCTCCATGGCAGAAGAAGGCGCCGTCCCTATTCTGATCGATCTCCTCGCATCAGGCGTGCCTTTATCATCGAAGAACGCTGCTCTTTGCCTCTGGTCCCTGGCCTCCTTCGGCGGGGAACCGATTAGGGTTTCCATAATCGAAGAAGGGGGTTTGCGGAATCTGCTTCAACTGCTTCACGATTACTCTTTGTCTGCAGATCCGGATATATCGGAGCACACCCTGCGCGCGATTCATGCTCTCTCCTTCTCCGCTGCCGCGGCCAAAACCTTATCGTCTTCTCCTGGGTTTTTCGTGTTGTTGACGGATCTAATAAGGCGCAGCAGTGCCGCCACTCAGCTCGCTGCTGCTGCAGTTCTTTCAAACCTTTCGCCCTCAGATGAGCTAAAACGTTCTATGGCCCCGAGCATGGTTGCCCTGGTTAAGATGCTCGAATCGTCAAAGCCCGAGAGCGCGCAGGAGATGGCTGCCCGCGCGCTAGTCTCACTCCTCTCCGTTCATTCCAATCGGAAGGAGCTCGCGCGAGACGAGAAGAGCGTGATGCGGCTCGTACAGATGCTGGATCCCGGGCGGGAAGAGGTATGCAAGAAATTCCCTGTCTCCGTTGTTCTTGCCCTCGCCGCCGGTGGTGGTGGGGGCTGCCGCCGGCGACTAGGCGATGCAGGTGTCTCCTCTCAGCTTCAGAAGCTCGCTGATGCCGATGTCCCTGGCGCCCGGAAAGCCCTGCATCGAATCGCCGGGGGCCGTTTCAAGAATCTCTTCTCTTTTGTCCGCCGGGAGTGATCGTTTTCCGCCCGCAGCCGCTGCCGGTGTTCACTCTCCCTCCACCAGGTAATTTACCGAGTTCCAATTTTCACTTACGAGCAACTAATCAAATAAATAAAAAAAAAAACTAAAAAATTTGGATTATGATAAAAAACTGACACGGAACATTTCTATCTTGTAAAATAATCGTATTTTTATTATATTTAGTTCTTTTAATAAAAAGAACCTGTTTTACATTTAAATAGTTTAAAGAATATAGCAACAAAAAGATTTAAAGAGAAAACTTAATTATTCGGTTTTTATTTTGGTCGTTATTTTGAATGAAATCGGCACTAGAAATTATGATTTCTTAATAAAGGGTATTTAAAAAATTATGTCAACATTGCATTTGGCATTATTATAAAAAAATAAATAAAATTATGTTTTTAATTTTATAAACTCATTGCATATCAATCAATTAATTGATAATGTTTTAAATTTTTTTCTTATATTTTATTTGAACTAAATATAAAAATTGATTTTGTTTTAAAAAATAAAATAAAATATTTTTTTCTATTTTTTTATTTACACTATTTTGCTTATTTTTTATTTATAATTTATTAGTATATTTTTGAAATTAACCCCATCGGGCTAAGGTGGGTTGGTGGGCGTGCTTGGTTGGGAACCCCCATCCCAAGTTCGAAACCCCCTCATACGGCACGACTCCTTAAGTGGAGAGAAAAGAATTGTGGGGGGTCCTGCACCTGTGGGGTTAGTTGCTCATAAGATTCGTCCGGGATTAGTGGACATCGCAAGCGCCGTCACAAGCTGTGATGTGGTAGGCGGGCCGATACCCCCGTTTCCTAAAAAAAAGAAAAAAAATGAATTTAAATTAAATTTATTAAATATTTAGAAATATAATATTATAAAAGAAATTAAATTTATATTTTTCTTAAATAAAATAATAGTTAGAATAATGAAAAATAAATGAAATGTATTTAATTAAAAAATAATGAATAAAAATTTAAATTTAATTTTAAAAATACATTAAAGTTCTTATTAAAAAATTAGCAAATCAGTGTAAACTAAAAAGAAAACAACTCAATTAATTTTATTTAATTTTTTAAAACATAATCAATTTTTACATGTTATATAAGAAAAAAGCCAGGGATAATCAATTAATTAATATGCAATGTGTTTTTACATAGGAAGTTTGATTTTTCTCAAATCAGAAAGTAAAAAAATAAAATAAAATTAAGAGTTTATAGAAAAAAGTAAGAATTTATAGAAATTGAGGATGTAAAATTAGATTTTCAGTCAAAGTAGAAATTGGATAATGAAATTTCTGTTTCTATTGAAATCAGATAATTAAGTTGAGTGTTTATTTTCATTTTTATTTCTTTGAACTTATTTTTCAAAGCTAATATAAATTTAGAACCTGCTCTTTTTTATAAAATGCTTTGATATTTATGTTACATAAAATTTAAATTACAAAACAATAAAACTATCTTTTAAAAAAAAAATGACAAAATGTTAATATATCTATATATAATTAATAAATAAATATTAAAATAATTCCATCATTTTTAAGGGACTAAAACTTAATTAGGATATTGCTTCCTAAATTTTTATTGAGTTTTAAAATAATTAAGATATTTATTGTAAAAATGTTATTAGGATGGATTTAATAATCATATGTTAGTATTTTATATTAAAATTTTATATTGCATTAATTTAAATATATTCGATAATTATCTAAGTCATTCTGAGATAATTTGTATTAAGATGTGATGGCATACTTTTTTTTTAAATGTAGCAGAATGATAAAATAATAAGATATGTAAAAATTATTATTAGTTAAATTTCTGATATCATTTTGTGGAAAATTGAATTAGAATATTTTAAAAAAATTGTTTCAGGATATTACGATGGATTAAATTTATTTTGAGATTGACATTATAAATAAAAATTTTATATAATACTTTTTATTTTTTAAAATTTATTGAGGGATATTACACAATTTATTCGTTTCAGACTTGCAGGTAGAAATGGTGGGGGCTGTTGTGGCAAATTATCGTGACAAAACTATCTTATTTTAAGGGGAGAAAATATAGATTGATAATAGATAGAGAAGTTGAGGTTATTTCTGCAAATGTTAATTTTTTTTTTTATAATTTTTTGTAAAGGATTAGTGGAGAAGCATGGGATGCAGAGTTTTAGTAAGTATCCTTTGTGTTATATTTTTAAAATCCTCGAGAGTTTGTTTGTTTAAATCTGTAAAGTTTATTTGGTTAGTGGCGATGTTTATTTAACGTAATTGTTTTGTCCGTAAAAGGATGAACTTTGTATTTAAGCTTTTGGAAATTTTAATTTATGGTTGTTTGCTTTTATTTTGTATTTGATTTTCTATTTTTGTCCCTTTTCTCCTCTTTTTTTTTCTTTGGATAAAAAATGGCGTGCGAAGAATTTTAAAAAATTGTAATTTATTTTGAGTCATATTTATACTTGATATGTCATTAAAAAATTATCTTGATCGGACATGAATTTTGAAGCAAAATTATGTTTGAAATTTCAAATTTTAAATCTAGGATCATTTGAATTTTGATTTCAACAAATTTACCGTAATGTCTTTAAAAGTCAAACACAACGACATCAAATCGACTCAATTCGAGCCTAAATGGGTCGAAATCAAATACTCTAAGTACATTTGGAAGGTTCGAATCATAATTTGGATTACCAAATGGTTTACAAACATGATATGTTTATAGTCGAATCGAGCGGCTCGACAAGATGAATCCAACAAGCCCATGTTTGTCAAATTTTGATATCATTAAGATATTCCATTGAATATTCTAGCAAATGGTCTACAATCAAGGGAATCAATATCGATCGTTCATTCTTTTTTTTTTTTTTTTGATAATTGCAGAAATTGCATTAATGGGAAAAAAAATTATTGCAAACTAAATGCAACTCTCAAATTCCTCCTTCAATAAAAGAAATAAGGAAGAAGAAAAATCAGAGGAACTAATGGAATCAAAACAAAAACTGTTTTGTAAAGCAATAGAAGCGCATAAATCTGCAACTTTATTACAATTCCTAGAGGTATGATTAAAGATGACCTTATTGAAGTCGTGGAGGAAAGAAATCTTCTCAGAAATCCAGTTTTTCTTGGAATTCGTCATTGAATCTTGTAAAAATTTGAAGACATTGTAGTTATCACCTTCAATTATTAGCCCTTTGTAATCAAACATCTAACCTTTGATAAAGTCTTTTAAGGAAAGAACAGCTTCAAGCTCTAGTTGGTTGATGTCCCAATGTATTTTCTGTTTACCAAAGGCAATTAACATTCTGCCCTTATAATCCCGAGCAACACCTCCAACACTAGCTAGATTTGAGTCTAGTAAAGATGCGTCCGCATTAATTTTGATCCATTCTAGAGGTGGGGGATGCCATGTAGTTTCAAACTCACGGAGGAGAGGAGCATCCCAGTTGACTAGCAAAGGATAGTTACTTGTAGCAGAAAACAGAGTGGAAGCAGCTGCCACCGAAACATGTAAACAGTTTTTGCCATGCTTGACTTCATTTCTACAATTCCAGGAGATGAAAACTGCAGTGCAATAGATCTTAACAATATTCACATTAGAGCTGGCAAGGTTACGGAGTTGATGAAGGCAATCATCAAGAGAGCTAAAGGTTGGAATACAGAACCCCCAAGATCTCAGCATGTTCAAAATTTCAATGAGAAATTTACAGTGGACTACAATATGAGATCCATTTTCTATTTCAGGACAACCACGAGCACACTTATCACATTTGCTGAGATTTCTAAATTTTAAGAATTCATTAGTAGGGATGGAAAACCTACTAAGTCTCCACCAAAAAAGCTCAACTCTTGGCTTTAGCTTCAGCTTCCACAACCACTTAGCAAAACCAGCATCATCAAAAAAGTTCTGAAATTTAATATATTCAGAATAAGCTAATGAAGAAATGGATTTACCAGAAAGTTGATAAAGCAACTCCATGTTGTCTTCTTCCCCTTCATTTATAACACAATGGTGTGTTATAAGTTCGATCATGCTGCTATTAAAAAACCAAGAAAGCTCAATCAGATTCCAGTTTCCATCTTCAGTGATAAAGTTTTGCAGCATCTGATTTTCTAGTCCATTACAATCGGCTAGCATTGGCCATTTGTTGAAACATTTGTCAAGTAACCAAATGTTCTCCATGACATTAATATTTGCCCCATTAACGATCTTCCATTTGACAATTAGATTGAGAGAGAGCATTCCATTAAGGATTATTGCCCGAGCAGCAGAGTGTCCATAGGTTGGTTTGTTGCCATGAATGACAGAGCCATATTTAGCTGACATACATTTATATAAAAGTGAGGAAGGATTATTAAAAAGCCTCCAAGCAAGTCTTGCACGTAGAGGTCCAACTTTCTTTACAGCTGAATATATACCCAAACCACCATAAGCTCTAGGAGTGCAAAGATTCTCCCAAGCTATGTAATGAAGACTCTTATGTCCTTGAATGTGATGCCATATGAAATCTCTACAAATTCGATCAAGTTCGAGAAGAATACTCTTGGGGATTAAAGAATGAGTAGAAATAAAGGTTGGAAGTGATGATAAAGAAGTCTTTACTAAAACAATTCTTTCAGCCATTGAAAGAAATTTAGCACCCCAAGAATTAAGCTTGTCAAGTGCATGATCAATCACAAATTGGAAATCTTGTTTGGTTAAAGTTCTGAGTGCAATTTTGGTTCTTAGATAATGAAGTTCATTCACCACCTTAAATCCAAATTTGTTGCCCAGTTTCCATTTTAAATCATCTCTTACAAATTTTCCAAAGAAAATTTGTGATTTGGAATGATTCAAGCTCTGTCCAGTCCAGCTGCAGTAAACTTTTATTAACTTCATCATAGCTTTCAAATGGGAGGAGGAGGCATTACCAAACAAGAGCACATCGTCAGCGTAAAGTAAATGAGTGATTTTAGGCGCTTTTGGAGTTATTTGAATGCCTAAAAGAGAACCTCTTTGTTTGATAATACTTGAAAGAAGTTGAGAGCACATAATAAATAGATAAGGTGACAAATGACATCCTTGTCTAAAACCATTTTTTGCATCAATCCAACTAGTGGCTTTGCCATTTAAAAGAATGGAAAATCTAACTTTAGTTACACATTCCATGATGAGTGATGAATATTTCTCCGGGAACCCGAACCAATCAAGAACATGTGCCAAGGTTTTCCAACACATGCTGTCAAAAGCTTGAGCCATATCAAGTTTAACAGCCATAAGACCTTTCTTATTTTTTGAAATTTTGAACTTGTTGAAAATTTCAAGAGCAAGAAGACAATGATTTGACATGGATCTACCTGGAATGAAGGCAACCTGCTCCTCTGAAATTATCTTGGAAATACAGCACTTCAACCTGTTAACAATCATAGTTGAGGCAATTTTGTATATAGTCTGACATAAACTGATTGGATGAAAATTAGAAGGTAAGATAGGTGAAGTGATCTTGGGAATGAGAACAACCAAAGTGTCTTTCCAAGCACCATTCATTCGGCCAGTTGTAAAAAACTTGTTTATAGCATTCCAAGCAACTTCTTTTATGATTTCCCAGTAAAATTTAAATAAAGAAGCTGTAGAACCATCAATTCCAGGGGATTTATTAGATCCTTGCTGAAAAACTGCAGTGTAGAACTCAGATTGAGTGAATTCCGCCGCCAAAAAAGTTCTGTCATCCTCATTTAAAATCTGATTCGGTTCAGCATAAGGTTAGTCAAGAAAATTGCAATGCCGAAGTTTCCACTTATCTTCAAAGTATTTTAAGAAGATTTTCTCAATTTCTTCAATATCATCCACCAACTTGTTATCGTCGTCTTTAATTTGTCTAATTAGATTACCATTTCTTTTGGTTGTAGCATGGGCATGAAAAAATCGAGTATTAGAATCCCCCTCTTCATTCCATGTGGTCTTGGCTCTTTGATTCCACCATGTAGATATTCTAAGCAAAGTGACGTTAAGCTCACGCACCTTACTTCTCAAAAGAGCAAGATTTTCTGAACTTAGACCACCTTCCTCTTCTTGTTGTTACAGACTAAGAATGTCACTTTTTAATTCTTCTTTTATTTGGTTCAAGTTTTTGCAGGTATTCTTATTCCAGAAGAAGAGAGCTTTCAAGGATCTCTTAATCTTTCTATTAAGGATATCAGCTTCATCCCCATAATCATTCTTACCCCGGGCCTTTGCAACAATATTTTTTTGTGGCTGGATAAGATTTCCAGGTGTCTTCAAATCTGAAAAATTTGGTTGAATCCCGCGTCGAATTATCAATATAAAAAGCAATGGGGCAGTGATCTGAAGAGATCCTCGCAAGGTGCCGGATGGAAGCAGACGGGACAAGCTGAAGAGCACAGGAATTCAGCAAACAACGGTCTAAGCGTTCCCAAATCCTGGCAGCCCCTTGCTTATTATTACAGCATGTAAATTTAGGACCAATCACACCAAGATCATGAAGATCATGCTTGGCCATGAAGAGCTTCATCTCCTTAGTTCCATTAGACATATAGAAACGTTTGCCTCCTCTTTTATCTTCTTTAGAAAGAAGACAATTAAAATCACCACCTACTAAGGTAGGAGTATCTTCAGTCATAAAATCTTCCAAACAGCTCCAAAGCTCCCTTTTGCCTTGATGATTTTTATGTCCATATACCATTGCCACATTCCAAATGCCCTTGTTAGGAGTTTTCAAAGAACCTAGAATAAGTTGAGGAGAATGAGTAATGACTGTAAAATCAGCCAAGCAGCTTTTCCACAAAATCAAAATACCTCCAGCAATACCATCCGCTGGGTGGTGAAAAAAATTCCAATCTGCACCGATAATTCTATTTACATCTGCTCTAGCAATCGAGGCCAATTTAGTCTCAGCAAGACCAATTAAAAAAACAGAGTTGTCTTTAACAACTTCTTTTAAGTAGAGAGATGACTCCTTTTTCTTGATCCCTCTACAATTCCAAAATATTAGAGAAGACATTTATTTAACAGAAGGGGAAAAGTCCCCGCCTTTTTTCTTGCCTTTACCTTCGGCTTTCCTTTTTCTGGACCATGGTTCAATCGGACCCAAAAATTTCAATTGAGGCTTGATTTTGGATTTAGTTGAGACAGGAATCTCTGGGAAAGTGTGATCAGAATCAGGTTTCTCAGTTTGTTTTGAAGAATCTTCTTGAGCTTGGGATACAGAAGCTGAACTGCAAGCTTTGATTTCGAAATGATCTTCAACAGGAGTAACAAGTGTCTCAGTAGCATCCCCTGATTTAGCATTGGCTAAATCTTTATCACCTTCATTCATCTCAATCGTGGCATTTTCATTAAAAGATTTTCCAATATTAGCATCAACCTCCTCTGGTGTGTTAGAAAGTTCCTCTAAAGCATTGAAGCTATTCGACAAATTGATGTCATTAGCTAGTAATGAATCAGAGTTTTGAAATTTTTTTGGCGGGCAATCTTCTTCCAAAATTTCTTCAGTTGAATTCAAGACTGGCAACTTTGTAGCTGTAATTTTTTCAATGTTTGCTTCTTTTTTCCAAGGTCCCTGGCGATTTCTAGATTGATTTGGTCTATTTTTGAATTTGACATGAATCCATGGCCCATGTTCCTCCTGTTGATGAGAAACCTCCTGAGAGGTATTGACATATGAATCGGAGCTGTGAGTAATCGAGACATTCGTACCGGATTCAGGACAGGAAGTTTTTAGATGTCCAATTTTTGCACAGCCATAGCAGAAAGATGTGAGCTTCTCGTATTCGACTTTCTGAAAGAATCTGCCATACAAACCGTCAACACCTGTGGGTAGTTTTGATTCTAAATTTATGCGTACACAGATTCGCGCATATTCCTTCTTACTCCAATTAAAGGAATTGCCATCAAAGAAAAGAGGTGTGCAAATTCTGGATGCAATCAAAGCCATATTGATCTCATCCCAACAATGCAAAGGCAGTTGAGGGAATCTAATCCATACCGGGGCGGTAAGGCCTTTAAGAGATGAAGGAGAGAAAGACGGAGACCATTTATCGAGACCGATGATATGGCCACCGATATACCAAGGTCCACCGCTGAGGACTTCTTCTATAGCAGCAGAGGATTTGAAAGAACAAAGAATCCAGTTTAATCCCAATGAAGTTAAATGAAAGTTGTCAAATCTGCCCCATTATTTTTGTAATTCTAAACTGCATATCGAAAAAGGAGTATTTTTCCCCAAAACCTTCAGAACTATTGAATTAGTAAGAATTTTTGCATTGGCCTGCTCTTTCTCAGAGTTCAACTTAATTGCCTTACCATCAGAAGACAGATCAACGATGCTAGCATCAAAATTAATTTTGATACGTTGGGGTTTCTTCCATGCATTAATAAAAGATTCTTTCGGTTTATCAATCTCCTTTGCAGGTATTTCATCAGATGAAACAGCAATGCCCCTTCATGTTTTTTAATAGAAGGAGAATTCAAAGAACAGAGAACTCCTTGATCCAACGAACCAAAATTTAACACATTAGAAATCAGACCGATTTCTTGAAGAACATCATCGAAGGAGGTTGGAAAATCAATCACCTTCTTACCCTTTACATCAGGAGAAGGAATCAGTGAAACTTGCTGAGCAATGGAACCTGAATTTTCATTGATGAGCAAAAGAGGCTTTTCAGATCTTGGATTCAACCGAGCCGAAATCTGCCAATTAGAAGAAATCACGGAAGAAGGAGATACATGACGATCAATTTGAAGATGATTGTCGATCGAATGATGAAGATCCGGAGGGTCCGACGGGGGATGGCCAGTCGCCGCCATGATCGGAGACAAGAACACCCGCGAAAAAACAAATTCAAACTTTCTTCAAACCCTCATATTTATTGGGCATGTCACTCTCAAAAAATTATAAATAGACTCCTCATTTTTTATTAAGGGGCGTTGGAGGAGGAAGAGAGGGGACCCAAGCAAGGAAGGGAAGGAAGAGAATGAGAGGAAGAAGAGAAGAGCCTTTCCAACCTCTATCGCCCACTGACTACGTTTCTTCCGACCTCCTTTGCCGGCTATGGTCCTTACTATCATCGTCGCTAGACAAAAGTCTTTATGACCTCTGTCATCCGCCTACTATGGTTCTTCTGACTTCATTCGCTGACTACAATCCTTCCGACCTCCTTCGCCATACAACGGTCTTTCTGACCTCCATCGCCCACCGACTATAGTCTTTCTGACCTTCGTCACCTGTCAACTACGATCTTTATGACCTCGGTCGCTAGACAACGATCCTTTTGACCTCCATCGCCCGCTGGCTACGATCCTTCCGACCTCCGTCGTCAGACAACAGTCTTTCTGACCTTTGTCGTTAGACAACGGTCTTTCAGACCTCCTTCACCCGCCGACTCGATCCTTCTGACCTCCGCCGCCCGCCAATTACGGTTCTTCCGACCTCCGTCGCATAACAATGATATTTCTGACCTCCGTCTCCAGAACACGGTCCTTTCATCCTCCGTCGCCCGCTGACTATGGTCCTTCCGATCTTCGTCGTCAGACAATGGTCTTTTTGACCTGAGTCGCCCACCGACTATGATCCTTTTGACCAAACAAATGCGTCAATAGTGATTCTTCATATTCCCACCATAAAATGCTCTCTATATGATGTATATTTGTTATATCAAGTCAAGATCATCCCCCCACCCCCAAGGAAAGGTCTCATTTGTAATCAACTACAAATAGTAGTAGATCATTTTAAACTAGGTTAAGCCCCGTGATTTTTTCCCGTTTTCAGGAGTTTCCCCGTAAAAACTTTGGTGCCTCTATTTTATCTGATTGTGTGTTGGATCTTTGTACAAAGTTGAGACGCTTCATCATTTTTAATGTTGATGGCTGTGATAAGCATGTTTTTTTGGCCATTAGGTAAGTTCTCTATTGTTTGGATCCGCGCATGCCATTGCAAAGATTCTTGAAAGCATCCAAGCTATCCCTAGAATGGCCGATGCAATGCCTTTCACTTTCGCCACCTTTGCCACATGCATTTCCATCCTTCATATTTGGAATCGAACCTCTTGGTTGATCTCAACGTGTGCTGGCCAAAGCCAGAGTGTGCAAGTCAATGGCATCATCAATCTATTTTCTTTTTCTTTTCATCGTTGTATTGTTATGTTATGATTTGCTTGGGTAGCATGAGGGAAGCCTTGAAGCTTTTGAGTGGTCTATATAAACCCTTGATGTTTCTTTGTGAGGCGACTTTCTTCTTGCCATTTTGTCAAATTGCAGCTACTACTGAGCCTTATGTGAGTGTTAATCACCGAGGTTCGAGAGTTGTGTGAGTTTACCTATTGTGACCTATCAACTAGTTGTTAGACACATAAGAAGGCATATGTGAGTTTATATACACGTTATCCTAACTTTTTTGTTATAGCAAAAAGCTAATCCAAATTATAGCTATAATCTAATGGGCATAAACTATGTGTGTCATTGTCAATCACGATTGGAGTAGACAAAATTGAATTAGTTCAAAATTGAGTTATTTTTATCCAAAAAGAAAATTTTGGAATTTTTATTTAAATAGTTTTATATAAAATATAGTAATCCAAATTCAAACAATAAATGAATAAAAACTCAACCATTCCTTTTTTTTAAAAAAAAAATTTGTCAAAGCTTTTGCCGCCAAGCATCGTGTAAAGATTTTTTGAGATTTTTATTGAATTTTTTAATATAAAAAATATTAGTTTAAATTTATATAAAAAAATATTATTTCAAATATTGAATAAAAACCCAACCTTTTCTTTATTATTATTATTATTATTATTTTTTCAAAGCTTTGCCGCTAAGTATGGTGCAAATTGGCATTTTCTAGCCACTCCTTTTCTCGTTAGGTGTGTTAGTTGGTTTTTTTCTCTTGGTTTCTGCTTCTGCTGGTGACAATTCATGAAAAAGTTGGACTATATCTGCAAAATGACTATAAGAGTCAATTTTGCAGTTAAGCCCCTGGCTTTTTCATTGATTACTAGATTAGTAAGCGGTGCTCGTGGAAGCGGGCCCATGGTATCGATGAATAATGTCACATGTAGGACACGACAATGCGACACGTGGGCGTACGACACGTGGGACCCAAACGATCCTCCAGGCTGTTATGCTGCACCGCACCCAAAATAACTAATCGATTCCTTATTTCCGGTAATAATTATATGTCAGCAAGTAAAGTAGAATTATTAGATTAATAGACGAAGAGAATTTATTTGATGGCTATTAATTAATTATATCTAATTATATAATAAATAAATGTTATTAATCATTAATAATATTGAGGAAGGAAGAAAAAATAGAGAAAATGAATATATTATAAAATAAAGATAAGTACTTTTATTATGCTAAAATATTTGTTAGGTTGCCTATTAATATTATTATTGTTGGGATCGTACAAATTTCAATATGGTTAAATGCTAATCACGAGATGAATGATATGTACTACAATTTAATTTTGTATTTTAAGTGAATTTTAATATATAATTAAATAATTTTATATGTTAAATTTTTTTATTATGTTTTAATTAAATTAGGATTTTTTATTTAATTTTTTTTTTTATAAAAAAATGTCAGAAATAGGAAAACATACATATTTATATGATTTGATACTCTTCACCACATCTGATCATAATTAGTTATAGGATACAAATATTTATAATACAAGTATTTTTATTACATTTTAAAATTGTTTTATTATATCTGCTGCCTTAATTTATCTTGTCTGTTTTTTTATTGCCTTCCCTTTCCCTCTAGTTTGAAAATAGACAAAATATTAAATATGGATTCATCAAACTGAGGACTATATCTTGTTGTCATTATTTCTTATTTATTATTGATTGTAAAAAATTATGATCCTAATTTATAGATATATTGAACAATACATTTTTTTATGTATAAATAGAAAAATTAGTGCATCTTAAAATTCAATAATATTTTAAAAATGTCAATAATACAATAATCAAAAGGATTGGATATTTTATAAGAGTCGCTCTCCTAAGCCATGAACAAGCGGAGGTTAACTTGCGACTAAACATGTTTAGCACATTTTTTCACTCTACAATTTAATGGATTTCTCTTTTGTTACAAAAGTTGTATTATAAAACTCAAAATAAACTCCAATTATATACACACACTCTTTCTCTAGTAAGCTCTTAACACTACAAGTCTTAGAATTTACAATGACTTCAAACACAAGCAAGGCTTCATAATAGAATAAAAGAATTATAAGTTGTTATTGATGTTAGGATTTAATGGAGACAAAAAATAATAATTCGATCATCTCCGAAAGACATGCCAAATCATCGAGAAGAATTTTCGGAAGCGTACCTGAATCCATTGAAATGCAGAGTTGAGATTTTCGGTCTTCCACATTTAGAGCGGCGTTCTCCAAGAGAGCGAGAGACCCCTTCTTTTCACTCAAAATGGGAAATGAGGGAAATGAGAACTTAACCGCTTAAACTGGGGATCACGACCTTTTTATACTTTAAGTGGTAAATATTTTATTTCAGCCCATCATTAAAATAAAATAAATACCCGGCCTCTACACAAATTAAATGCATACAAAATTTAATTCAGATGCCGCATAAGCCAAATAGTAATTTAATACTTAAATAGATCACGAATTTAATTGGCTTAATTTTAGATAGCCTTTAATGTATAATTCTTTGTTATATGTATAAATATATTGGCCCACATATGAAAATTTCCCAACAATCTCCCACCTGGGCAACATTTATATATACATATAATTATACATTCTGAAATAACCATAAGAGCTCAATATTTGCTATATTTACAAAATAATATCTCTTGACAATCTGGTTCATCAATCATATCAATATAGAATCAAAGCGACCTTTGTTACATTCTTCATAACAAGACCCATCAATGGTCACTATATTAATATAATTAATGACATAGATCAAGTATGGATGTGTAGTATGAAATTTCATGCAATGTGATATCAAATCATGACTATTTTTAACTAGTCCAATTTCATAACTCGAAAGAGTTATAACAAAAAATTTAATACTTTATGCTAAACTGCAATTGAAATCAAATAACTTTATTTCAGAGTTTTCAATCACCAAAATAACAACACTTTCGTCTGATCAGAAAATAAGTTTATAATAATTAAACAATACAAATAAACTCCCACTAAGCTAGTATATTATCAAAATAGATTACACCCATACGAGCCACATGCTTATGAAAAACTTTAGGTGGTAATACTTTTGTAAGTGGATCTGCAATCATAAAGTTTGTACTAATATGTTCAATACAAATATGAGAACTCTGAACCATTTCTTTCACAACAAGAAACTTTATATCAATATGTTTTGATTTTGACGAACTCCTGTTGTTCTTGGAATATAACTCAGCTGCTTTATTATCATAATTTATCTTTAATGGTATGTCAATGCCATCAATAATATGTAGCCCTGTGATAAAATTTTGCAACTATATTCCTTGATTTGAAGCCTCATAACAAGCTATAAACTCTACTTCCATTGTTGAAGAAGCTATAAGTGACTGCTTGACACTTTTTCAAGAAACAGCTCCTCCAACCAACAAAAAAATATAGCCTGAAGTGGATCTTCTGTTATCGAGGCAACCAGCAAAATCAGAGTCGTAATACCCCATGATCTCTAAATGATCAGAAATTTGATATGTGAGCATAAAATCTCTTGTCCTTTTTAGATACCTTATAACCCATTTCACTGCTTTCCAATAATCCATTCCTGGGTTATTTAAATATCTACCAAGCATTCCAACAATGTACGTAATATCCAGACATGTACAAACTTGAGCATACATAAGACTCCCTATTGCTGATGCATAAGGGATCTCATCCATCTCTTGCTTTTCAACTTCATTTCTTAGGCATTGAAGCAAACTAAATTTATCCCCTTTAGCAATGGGTGTATCCCATGGTGTATAATTTTTCATGCCAAATCTGCTAAGCACTTTATTAATATAACATGTTTGTGATAACTCAAATATACCACTGGAGCGATCCCGATGAATTTGTATACCTAACACAAAATATACATTTCCAAGATCTTTCATTTTAAATTTATTTGAAAGAAATCTCTTAGTCTCATGCAATAAGCCTATGTCACTGCTTGCTAGTAGAATATCATCGACTTATAACACAAGGAGAATAAGCTTACTCCCACTGACCTTATGATAAATGCATTGATCAACAGTGTTTTCCTTAAAATCAAATGAATAAATCACTTGATCAAAATTCTTGTACCATTGACGGGATGCTTACTTTAAATCATAGATGAATTTCTTTAATTTGCACACCAGATGTTTTTAATCAGAAGATTAAGAATTTTTTGGTTGCACCATATATATAGTTTCTTCAATGTCTCCATTAAGGAATGCAGTCTTTATATTCATCTTGTGTAGCTCTAAATCATAATTAGCTACAAGTGCCATAATGATTCTAAAAGAAACTTTCAAAGAAACTGGAGAGAAAGTCTCTTTATAATCAATGTCTTCCTTTTGAGTGAAACCTTTAGTAACTAGACGTACTTTATATCTTTCAATATTGCCTATTGCATTCTTTTTTGTTTTAAAAATTCATTTACAACCAATAGGTTTTGCTCTTTCAGGCAATTCTGAAAGATCCCAAACATCATTATCTTTCATAGATTTCATCTCATCTTCCATGGCTTCTATCCACTTTTAAGAATTAGAGCATTGTTTGACCCAACTGAATGAGATTGGATCATATTCCAATCACATATCAAACTTATGCTCTTGGAGATATATAATATAATCATCCGAAATTGTTGTTCTCCTTTCCCTTGTGGATCTTCTTAAAGGCACTTCAGTTTGAGGTTGTTATCCTTCCACATAAGTGGTAGATAATTCAAGATTATTTTGATTATCTGGATTTACAATCTGAATAATATCAGGCATAGTTACCTGATCATTTTCAATTGTAACAGTAAGAATAATAACATATTCCTCCTCAAAATCAAAATTTTTAATTTTATCACTCCCATTATATTCAACATCCTCAATAAATTTAGCATTGTCTGTCTTAAAAAAAAAAGATTTATTTGAGGAATCATAAAATTTAAAACCTCTTGGCCTTTTAGAGTATCCAACAAAATAGCAGCTAACAGTTCTTGAATCCAATTTTCTTTTATTAGGCTTATAAGGCCTAGCTTCAACTGGACATCCCCAGACAAGAAAATGCCTAATAATAGTCTTCTTTCCAGTCCATAACTCATATGAGGTTTAGCTACTACTTTACTTAGAACTCTATTAAGAATATAAATTGCAGTCTTTAAGACTTCACCCCAAAGTGATTCTGGTAAAGAAGAATGACTAATCATACTTCTAACCATATCCTTTAAGGTTCTGTTTCGTCTCTTAACTACACCATTTTGACTTGGAGTCCCCGATATAGTGTATTAAGGAACGATGCCACATTTTGCTAAATATCTTACAAAAGGGCTTGGACGTTGTTCACTAGATCCATCACATCTACCATAGTATTTACCACAATGGTTAGATTTGACAGCTTTAATTTTCTTACTAAGTTGATTTTCAACTTTAGCTTTGAAGATCTTAAATACATCCAAAGATTTTAATTTTTCATGTATTAAGTATAAGTACTTATAACGAGAATAATCGTCTATGAAAGTAATAAAATACTGTTGACAATTCCAAGAAGCTGTAGGGAATGGGCCACAAATATCAGTATGTATTAATTCCAAGGCATTTAAACTCCTTTTGGCACCTAATTTCTTAATATTTATTTGCTTTCCCTTAATACATTCAATACAAATTTTAAAATCATTATAATTAAGGGAATCAAGATTTCTATCTAACATAAGCATTTTAATTCTTTGTTTAGAAATATGTCCTAAGCGCTTGTGCCATAACATAAAAAAATTATCATCAATCAATTTTCTCTTTGTACCAAATTTATTTATATACAAAGTTTCATTCATCTGTGAGGCAGAAACATCCAATTTATATAGATTATCGATCAAAGAACCCGTACCAATAACTTTAGAACACTGAAAGAGACTAAATTTTTCATTTCCAAATGAACAAGAGTAACCAGATTTATCCAAACATGAAATAGAAATTAGATTTCATCTAAATGACAGTACATAAAAAGTCTCACACAAATTCAAAGTACAACCAGATTTTAAGTACATTCTATATAAGCCTACAACTTTAACATGAGCTTTATTTCCATTTTCCACAATGATGAATCTTTCAGTATCAGTTGACACTCTACTCCTTAGACAATCCTGCATAGTCACACTTATGTGAGTAGTTGCACCTGTATCTATCCACCAAGTATAATTTGGTACTAAGGCCAAATTAACTTCAGAATAAATAAGATTTAGAAGTTTACCCTTTTGGACGAGCCAATTAGTATATTTTAGACAATCCTTCTTCACATGACCAGTCTTCTTGCAGAAGAAATAAATAATAATATGATCTTGCTTCTGTTACACTTTAGGTTGTGAAGTCCCTTTATCTGCAGCTCCTTTAACTTTATAATCTCTTTTCCTTTTGGTAGCAAAATTATAAAACGAAGAAGCTAAGTGAGCACTTTTTATCTTTTCTTGTTTCAATATTTCTTCCTCTTGCACACACTGAGCAATGAGCTCATTAAGAGTCCATTTTTTCTTTTGAGTATTGTAACTTATCTTAAAAGGACTGAATTGTGTAGGAAGAGAGATTAAGACTAGATGCACAAAAATGTCATCAGACAATTCTAACTTTAATGCTCTTAGTCTTGTAATAAGATTAGACATTTCCATAATGTACTCTCTTATATTCCCTTTGCCTTTATACCGTATTGAAATAAGTTTACTAAGAATAGTACTTGTTTCGACCTTTTTAGAGCCTACGAAATGGACTGCTATTTGGCTTAGGAATTTCTTAGCATTTTCCTCCTAAAGCATTCCACCCCTGATGGTATCTGGAATTGAGTGCTTCATGATCATAAGACTTATGTGGTTTAAATTCTCCCACTTTTCAAAATTTGTCTTTTATTCAATAGTGCATACTGTAGAAAGGGCAGGAGGGCATTCAGTCTGAATCGCATAGTCTAGATCCATACACCCAAGAACAATAGTAATGTGCTCTTTTCATTTCTTAAAATTAGAGTCATTAAGTACTGTAATGTTATTCAAATTAGCAGATATAGAAGAAACATTAACTGAAAAAGAACAAAAAAAATTTAATACACAATTAGCAACAACAAATGATGAGCTCTTTATAAGATACCTAAAATAACATTATAATTTAATCTTTTGACAGAAATTATAATTTGTAAATGATACTCTTAAAATTATAGTTAATAAATATTGATAAAATTTTTTTGTCAATAATAAGCCTTTCTTTAGACCAACTTACTATATGCATGAATACTTTCAAAATTATCACATATTTATAACTATATCTTTAGAGTCCGGCCAAAAAATAATCTTCCTTTGGGATGATATTTTTCACATAGACTTGAAAATTCTTTAGTATTATTCAATTAATTTAACAAATAAAATAAATTGATCTAATAGAGGTCACTTTGGTGGCATATTATTTCAATTTAATTTAATTTTGAATTAATGAATAAATATTTCAAATGAGAAATATTCTCACAAGATAAGATAAGCATCTCACATTTATTTTATTTAATTCTGTAAACACAACAATAGAATTAATATTCTATGAAATAAAAATTTATATGAATATTAACTATAGTATGAAGAAATCAAAAGCCACTAAATAAGTACAGGAAATATAATATGGAGATATAATGAATTAATTAATAATGACTTGTATGTTTCACAAAGCATCAAATTCTAGAAACTTATTAAGGGACATGCAGTTATAAAAGCATAGGCATTAATTCAATTTTGGCTTGTATAGGCAAACAAGTCAGTTATATGTTAATAAACGAAATTCTCTAATAGTTACGTCGTTTCAGAAATTACAGTAACCGCAAATGAAAATTAACTGTCAGTTAATCTTCTTTAATGGATTTATAAGAAATTGATAAATAAACTTGATAATGAACAGTCAAGAATCAATAAACGATTGAATCGTTATTCATATAAAAGTTTTTGAATTTCTCAAAACTGATTGAATTTCTTAAACAAAATAAATTTGGAAATTTTGGCAACTAATTTATAAAGAGAAAATAAAATCTCTCCAAATAAAAAAAATTCTCAAACGAAGATTTCTAATGACCAAAAAAACTAAACTAATCAATAACATGATTATAGAAAATCATATCTCGTTGATCAATATGACAACCGGGCTCTGATACCACTTGTTAGAATTTAATGGAGACAAAAAATAATAATTTGATCGTCTCCAAAAGACATGCCAAATTATCGAAATTTTTTTTGGAAGCGTACCTGAATCAATTGAAATGCAGAGTTGAGATTTTCGATCTTCCACATTTAGAGCGGTGTTCTCCAAGAGAGAGAGAGACCCATTCTTTTCACTCAAGATGAGAAATGAGAAAAATGAGAACTTAACCGCTTAAACTGGGGACCATGACCTTTTTTATACTTTAAGTGTAAATATTTTAATTCAGCCTATCATTAAAATAAAATAAATACCCGGCCTCTACACATATTAAGTCCATACAAAATTTAATTGAGATGCCACATAAGTCAAATAATAATTTAATATTTAAATAGATCACGAATTTAATTGGCTTAATTTTAGATAGCGTATAATGTATAATTCTTTATTATATATATAAATATGTCTACCCACATATGAAAATTCCCCAACAGTTGATAGTCACTCTCAAATTTTCTCTATTTGCCTGATCTAAAGAACCTAAGAACCAATGTTTGTTATTATTATATTGATGACTATTATATGAATGAGAAAGTATACAACAATCAAGTTAGCAACCAAAAGTAAAGATTGATGTCAAATATTTCTATTTTTTGATCAAATTATGATTGGGCTTGTCATACATATCGTTATAAATCTTTGCCATCGATCAAGCTTCCAGTTGCATTGGTTGCAATCTCAAACATATATAAAAGATGACCCCTCGAGTCATAATTCTCATTGCTTTTTCATTTATTGTTTTAAAGACTTAGGATTCATGTTTTTTGGAGATACACGTTTAAATCGAAAATGTTTAAAAAGCTCAAGCATTTAAATGTTAAACTAGGAGTGCTCATGCACCTTCAGCACAATGCCCACTTTGAATCAACAGTCAATGACTGCAAATGAAAACCACTTTGATACAAGTAAGAGATGAAAGTAAGGGCCGCTTTTTCCCCCTCTTTAGCTAGCTGTTGGTGGAATTTTGAATACATGTTTTGAAAATATTAGTTTTCTTTGGGACTTAAAATTTAATTCTAATTCCAATATCGAATTGTCCCGTTAGAAAAAGTATATCACCTCAAAAGATGAAAATAAAATTTCATAACGGCATTCAGATCTAGAATTATGAAATCATCTTGAATATTATGAAAGGATACTAAAGAGAACGTCATATGACCCTAAAGGGTCGAAAGGAGGTTCTAGTGAATATCTGTGGGTCTCCGAAAGGATGCTGCTCATGTGATTCGAATGCAAAGAGTACGATCACACTATCCCCTAGGACAAAGTGGTCGTAGACCTTTACAATCGACACAAGCAGGCCGATGGAAGAGCAGATGGAGTAATAGATACGATTAACCATGGAGTATAGCGGCTTTCACCTACCAACCTCGATGGATAATAATATCTATAACCCAAAAGTTCACGAGATTTCCCCCATTCGATACATCAGCTCGAATGGGGTTTATTTGATTGTGGGGATCGGTTTCCTATGGGCGCAAGCCCCCATAGTTAATTACATTATAAGCCTTGACTTAGGAAAACTCTCGATTAAGGATGTTAGATTATCTTCTCCAAATGAGTTTAGTGCAAAGGGGTTTCTAGGCTTTCCTAATCAAAGGGAAGAAGGTCCTAATTTGGCTCGATCAGATCACACGTGGTTCAGTCAACATTCGGCCGGTCTAAAGAAGAGAAAACTGAAAAAAAGAAAGAGGTTACGCATCTCAAGAAAGACATGAGAGGAAGAGGGAGGTGGCGTCATCTGTGTGACGCAGATGGGTAGGATTTATTGCCTCCGAAAGAATAGAGAACTTACCCACCAATAAGGTGTATAGGGGTACACTCGTACCACTCACCTTTAGACCATAAATCTATAAAAGATGTAGTGTTGTACACACAACACTAGCATCTACGACCTAGCTAATGCAATCCTGGACTTATTCCTTGCCTGGAAAATGAAGCCAGCTAAAATCCTAAGCACAACCAAACGTCCTATATGTATGCAAGATATGAAAGCTCTATCCTAAGGAATCAAGGATTAGTAGTTTAAAAGATTTAAATCAAGGACTTTATAATATGCAAAACAATATACCTAGCGATGTATATGATACATGAAAAAGATATAAAATACCCCTATGTCTACTGATGTAATGCATGCGTATGAGTGAGGTGCAATAAAAAGCAAAGTGGGTAAAATGTATGTATGACATTCATAGTACAAAAAAATAAATAAATAAACACACCCTCAGGGTACCCTTCAGGCAAGGTACCCGCACAGAAAAACATCATAGTCATGCCCACTTCGTGTGGGAAAACAACAATGCCCAACGGCATAATATGGTGCGCCTACTCTACAGGCCTAAATGACCCTAAATGGTGCTCTAGGGCTCACAGAAAAAAGGGGGGGGGTATGATCCAAAACTGGAAAAGGCCAAAATCTTAGCGATGCCCACTTCGTGTGGGAAAACAACGATGCCCAATGGCACAAGTAGGTGGCCTACTCTACAGGCCTAAATGATCCTAATGGTCTCTAGGGCTCACAGAAGGGGGGAAAGCTTTGACCTATAGGGCCAAAGCTTCGATAGTGAACTAACCTAAGGCCAGCTACCTAAACATTCTAGAATACCTATTAACAAGTTATGTGTGATGTGTAACAGTTTCGGTATATTTAAAAAAAATTGTATTATAAGTTGTAGAGATTATACCTGATTGTGGCGCTACCACTTACAAATTCATGAGCAAAAGATCCCAGGTTGTGGCGCAGCAATTTAAAAGCTCCTAAGCAAATGCTCCTCTTTAATTCTCGGTCATCATGATCCAATGTATCTCGCAAGATAAGATAACAGAGAAATATATATATAAGCGTAGATGCCGTTCAGAAAAGAAATGCAGTTAAATAATAAAAATATAACTAACAGGAAATTTAAGGAAAAAAAATGCAATTATAGAACATGTACATGTAGCAAACATTGAATAACAAGAGAAAATATCAGTCTAACCTAAGGCTAGAAGTCGTGTCCTAACCAAACAAGTCTAGGTGTGTGTAATCTGTGTAGTTTTGGATAGGTCCTATGTAGGATGATTTAGTTGGAGTTGCTTACATTTGATTTGTTAGAAGGCAAAAAGGGAGATTTTAATTGAAGTTGAAATATTAGTAATTTAGGATTAATTTTAGAGATTTTTTTATTTTAGGATTTGATTGATTATCACCTTTGTTTCACACCGAGGCCGTGAGGTTTATTTCACCCTCATTGGGGCTAACTTAATAGTCTCGTAGGCCTGGGTTACCCAGTGATAATCAACTTTGTTTAATTATTAAGTTAATTATAAATTAGAAAAAGAAATATAGATTAGGCAATTTATTAATCAAGTTTGTTGATTGATTTTAAAGGTTAATCTAAGGTTTGATATTTTAGGAGTCATTTATCCTAATAAATTTTAGTTTTAGGTTTGAATCTCCTAAGTTTAATCTACATCTTTTAGATTTTAAATTGGTTAGGAACTTGTTGTTAGATTGTTTAAATTTGATAGAGATTTGGCATGTTTAATGGTTATGAAATATTAATTATGGTTTGAATGAAAATTAAGTGTTTTAGTACATTTTAAAGAATTGAATTAGGGTTGATTTTCATTGGTTGATTATTAATGGATTAAAGAAAACTAAATCTAAAGAAGCGTGTCACTAAGTTTTCATTTTTGATGTCTCTATCTTATAGGGAACATGCATCCTAAGTCTATGTTATCTAAGACCTGATCCTTAGTTTTTGTTCTTATGTGTCACTAAAGTTGTAGGATCAAAAGGAGTTTTGTTTTCTAACCCTTAGAACATTCGTACGTGTACTAATA
>NW_021319580.1:396723-402508 GCF_001605985.2 Dendrobium catenatum
CGAACAATAAGTGAACCGTACGTGTTGGCGTTGACCTTCCTAACTCTAGGAAGATACAACTCTAGGGTCAAGTAAAGGAACAAGCTCAACAATAAGAGAAAGTCAAAGAAAAAAAAAATCAACTATCTGCCCAACCACAGGGGCAGAATAGGAGAAAGAGATCTCATACTCACATGAGTAGAATTGAAACAAGCCCATAGAGAGTCCAAAGGAAATTTAACAATCATCTAGAGAACAAATCTAAGATGATGTGAAGAGAAAGAAATTCAACAATGACTTGAAAATCATAGGAAACTTTAGAGAGCAATAATCAAAGGAAAGCAATAAGGGAGAGTAATCAAATATAGAGAAATCATTTGTCTGCCTGACCAGATCGAAACGGTGGAACAGAAAAAGAAGGAAAGGTATCACATTCACTTGACCAGATCGAAATAGTGAATGGAGAGAACTCAGTGCTCACCTGACCAGATCGAAACAGTGAACAAGAGTAGAAAGAGAAAAGAGCCAACTGTCTGCCTGACCAGATCGAAACAGCAAAACAGAAGGAGAAGGAAAATCCTACATTCACCTGACCAGATCGAAACAATGAATGGGGCAAAAGCTTAATGCTCACCTGACCAGATTAAAACAGAGAACACGAGTAGAAAAAGAGAAGAACCGACCGTCTGCCTGACCAGATCAAAACAACAAAGCGGAAGGGAAAAGGAACATCTCACATTCACCTGACCAGATCAAAACAATGAATGGAGAAAGACTCAATGCTCACCTGACCAGATCGAAACAGTGAACATGAGCAGAAAAATGAAAAGACATACTATCTGCTTGACCAGATCGAAACGGCAGAACAGAAGGGAAAAGAAAAATCTCACATTCACCTGACCAGATCGAAACAGTGAATGGAGAAAGGCTCAATGCTCACCTGACCAGATCAAAACAGTGAACATGAGCAGAAAAGGGAAAAGACCTACTGTCTGCCTGACCAGATCGAAACAGCAGAACAGAAGGGAAAAGAAAGATCTCACATTCACCTGACTAGATCAAAACAGTGAATGGAGGAAGGCTCAATGCTCACCTGACCAGATCGAAACAACAGAACAGAAGGGAAAAGAAAGATCTCACATTCACCTGACTAGATCAAAACAGTGAATGAAGAAAGGCTCAATGCTCACCTGACCAGATTGAAACAGTGAACATGAGTAGAAAAGGAAGTGAGTTCTACATTTGTCTAACCCTATTCGCAACAGCAAATGAGAACAGCTCAATATCCACATGACCATATTCGCAACAGCGAATAATGAGCTTCCCAAAAGGTCTAATGTCCGCATGACCAGATCAAAACAGCAGGACAAAAGACAAAGTCCAACATTCACCTGACCAGATCAAAACAGTGAATGAGGACGACTCGATGTTCGCCTGACCAGATCGAAACAACGAAACAAAGAATCAGCAGAAAACTCAATAACCCCCAAACAGGAAAATAAAATAGGGGGAATGAAGAGGTGGTGAAGTATGCATCCCAGGGACTCTGTCGGGCACCCAACCAGAAAGGGGAGTCAACATTCGCCTGACCAGATCGAAACAGCGAATGAGAATGGCTCAAAATCCACCTGACCATATTTGCAACAGCGAATAATGAGCCCTCCCGAAAGTCTAATGTCCACCTGAACATATTCGCAACAGCGAATAATGAGCCCTCCCGAAAGTCTAATGTGTACCTGACCATATTCGCAACGGTGGGACAAAAGACAAGGTCCAACATTCACCTGACCAGATCGAAATAGTGAATGAAGACAACCCACTATTCGCCTGACCAGATCGAAACAGCGAGACAAAGGGGGAAAGAGAAAGGGAGTTCAGCATTCGCCTAACCATATTCGCAACGACAAATGAGAACAGCTCAATATCCACCTGACAATATTCGCAACAGCGAATAAAGAGCTTCCCAAAAGGTCTAATGTCTGCCTGACCAGATCGAAACAACAGAACAAAAGACAAAATCCAACATTCACCTGATCAGATCGAAATAGTGAATGAGTATGACTCAATGTCTGTCTGACCATATTCGCAACAGCAAGATAGAGAGTAAAAGCCACCTCTACAACCACCCGACGCACATGTGCGTGGTGCTGTGAGGGAGAGAAAATTAAGTAATCCATCGTCTAAGAAAATCCAAACCTATATTTTAATTAACATACGGTAGAGGACAAATCGTCGTGGTCATGAGTAATCAAAACATAAGTAGGACTTCTTTAGGTAAAATTGAAATCATTCAACATGAAATAATCAACTGATGTATATCTCTCTAAAAAGAGGAATATACGAACAGTTGAGTAGAAAGGATAATCTTATATTAAGGAAAGATCAATGAAAGTGGCAAGGGGACACACTTGTCACTAAAAAAAACAACCATATCAAGGATCAATGATTACTAAAAGAACACTCAACTACCACCTGGCACAGCTGCCGAGGCGATAAGGAGAGGACAAGAAACACTCTACTATCACTCAGTGCATCTGCCGAGGTGATAAGGAGAGGACAAGAAATACTCTACCACCGCCCGGGGCATCGATTGGGACGATAAGCAGGGGGCAAGAAACACTCTACTACCGCCCGTGGCGTCGGCCAAGTCGATAAGAAGAGGACAAGAGCTCAACAACAACCCAACGCTCATGTGCGTGGTGCTGTGAGAAAAACAAATAGATAGGTAATTCATTATCCATGAAATCCCAAACTTATACTTTAGTTACCACATGGTAGAGGACAAATCGTCGTGGCCATGAGTAATCCAAATATAAGTAGAATTTCTTAGGAAAAATGAAATCATATTCAACATGAAGTAATAGATTGATGTACATCCCTCTAAATAAGGAATATACAAACAGCCAAGTGGAAGGAATAATCTCATATGAAAGAAAGAGCAATAGAAGTGGCGAGGGGACACACTTACCACTAAAGATAATAATCATATTAATGATCAATGATTATTAAAAGAAATCATAGTGGTAACACCCATAATAACTCATGGGACCCTGTGAGAAGTAAAAGCAACATTTATGCATTCAAAGAGATCACTTTTACAGCTAAAAGCAAGGTCTCAATGAGAAATTATGTTGCTAAAGGAGGAAATGGATTGACTTTCTACTAGAAGATCAAAATCCACCAAGAAATGATGTTAACATCTAGAGCAAGATGTACCACATCATAGATAAGGGAGAACAACATCCCATTATAAGTGACCATAATAGAAGAAATGGACACAGAGTCATCTCCTAAGCAATCATAAAAAATGTTTTAAGGAGACAAAGAAGAGAATTTGGTGGGACTTTGGGCTCTTTGAGCTTAGAACCGGGTTCCACCTGCGACAAGGGCAACCAATTCTACTCAACTAAGAGCTTCCCTCTCTTTTAACATTATTTTTTTTTGTTTTCATATTATATTCACAATTATAGATTAAGCATATTCCACACTGTCAAAAATAACACACGGTAGAGGGAATGTTTACCATATCCATGAGTTACTCCTAGTATGAAATGTCTTCTAATAATTGAAATATCAAGAGAGGAAGATATTGTTGGCTTTGATAACCCAAGCCATACTCGCCACATGAGTGAAACTGGGGAGAGAAAAAGATTATGTGCATGATCTATAAAGGAGTGAGACATTGGCTTTGGTAACCTAGGCCTCATTCAACTCATATGAATGAACTGGGGAGAAAGAAAGATTATAAACAGGATTTGTAAAGAAATGAGACATTGACTTTGGTGACCCAGGCCACATTCAACTCATATGAATGAACTGGGGAGCACAATTATTACAACAGAATTTGTAAAAAGATTCACATAGTGACAATGGATCAACATTACTATATTTAACTAATATAGATCAAGGATGGACCCAGTATCACATTCCATAGAGTTCGAGTTAGTAGTTTTGATATCCCAGACCACACTTGAAGGTGACAAGTGAAACTAGGGAAAGTCAACCCTCAAAGGGGACTGAAAAAGAGATTTCATGCCACAACACCGGAGCGATTGATGGGCATGAGTGCAAGTACAAACATCCCTACAGAGTATTTAGATACAACTACTAAGGATAATCTCATACTTTGTACGACAAACATCACGTGGTAGAGGACAAATCGTCGTGGCCACGGACTGCCGAAAAGTAGAAAAGATCCTTTCGAGTTATATCTATATAGAGGGATATGTACAAGTGGCAGGGAAAGAACAACTATCGTATCACAAACAATAGGAGAATGAAACTTACATAGGGACATTGGATCAACATCGCCACACCTGACTAACACAGGTGGGCATGGACCCAGTATCACCTATAAAAATTGCGTTGGAATTAGAGATATTGGATCTACCACACCACACCTGATTAACCTAGGTGGGTATGGACCCAGTATCACATCTAAAAAATTGATTTGAATTAGGGACATTGGATCAACATCACCACACCTGACTAACACAGGTGGGCCAGTATCACTTATAGAAGGTAGATTATAATTAGGGATATTGGATCAACCTCACCACACCTGATTGACCTAGGTGGGTAGGGACCCAGTATTACCTCTTAAAAGGAGGTTTGAATTATTAGTTTTGGTATCCCAGACCACGCTTGGGTGACAAGCGAAATTGGGTAGAACAACCTTTCATAAAGGAGGGACAAATCAAAGGTTTTATGTGCTAGCACCAACATGATTGATGTGCGCAAATATAAGGACAACTATCCCTATGACGTCTTAGTGTATCCCCTTTAAGGATAATCTTATACTCTTCAAAGCGAACATCGTGTGGTAGAGGACAAATCATCGTGGCCACACAGACTGCCGAAAAGTAAAAGGATCCTTTCAAGGAATACAATTATAGAGGAATATTCATAGGAGGTAGGAAGGTTCACCAGTCTGTAGCGAACAACCAACACTAGTGGAACAAGTGTCATAAGATTTTTTGATATGAATCCTTGACTCTAAATCCACACATGTGATGGGGAATAAGTTGCTTGCTAGTAGTCTGACATCAGAAGCATCCTTCCTCGTCTGAACTACTATCAACAACTAATTCACCCTTAGGTATCAAGTACCTACGAAAGGTAAGAAACACTACAGGAAAACACGCGAATACCGTTGGATTTTCTGGCGGAAAATTTTGGACGGTTATAAACGGCGCAGTTACCGGCGGATTTGCTCGACGTAAAGTTTGCGTCAAAGTTTCCAGCGCAATATACGCCGTAAATTCACCGACACCGATTCCGCCGAAAAAGCCGACGGTATAGGGAAGCCTGAACCATTTCCGTCGCACATTACGGCGGAAATGTTCCGGCGTATGTTACCGGCGGACATTGCGCCGACGTATTTAAACTCAACGAAATATATCCAACGGATTAGACGTCGGAAATGATACCGACGTCACTAGTGCCATTACCGGCGGAACGTCCGCCGGTAAAAGCCCTATTTCACGAACACGAACCCCTCTGGCCGTCATTCTTTTCCTTCCATTATCTCACTTTGACTGCTTCGCCCATCGCCCTCCGTCGCCATTCGTCGCTCGCCGTGGTTAGACGTCGCCGACAGTCACCGGACTTCACCATCGGCAGTCACCGGACTTCGCTGAGCATCCTTCCTAGTCGCGCGCCGCCTCTCTCCTTCCTAGTCGCGCGCCGCCAAGGATAACCGAAGGTTTTTGTTTTGATTTTTTTTTTGTGATTTCGGTTGGATTACATATAGATTAGCCTTAAGTCCATCTCTTTTTGCTATAGTCATGGTTGTTATCACTAGACA
>NW_021319580.1:402608-413613 GCF_001605985.2 Dendrobium catenatum
CTCTCTTCCTCCCAAAATTCTCTTCTTATAGCTTTTTTCAATAGGTTCATAATAGGTCAATCCAAATGCTAAAGTTGCATCTGTCACATAGTCATTTCATCACTTTTACTAAAATTTTGTAAATTATGGTAGGTGACTTTTATCATATTTCTATTTTTAAAGATTTTGATTTCAACCGTTGGATTTCTTTCAAATTGAATTATTATATTTTTCCTAGATTTAGTGAACTTTTAGTAACTTTTCTTACATTACTTTTATATGATGTAGTGTGGTGGAAGTTTTTGAAATCAAGTTTTAAAATTAATTAGTTTTTTTGGAGATTTGGAAATCGACTTGGCATTTGAATTATTGAGGTCTAAGTTCCATTATAAAAGTCATACCACTTCTGGAAGTGAAAATAAGATTTCAGAATGGGGTTCAAATCTAAAATTACAAATTCTACCTCGAATATCATAGCCATATCTAAGAATGAACCGCATATGACATTGGAAGGTCAAAATAGAGTTCGATCTGATTTCTAACTATGGTATTCTAGGTGGATTATCATTAACTTCATGCTCAAAACCTTATTAAAAAATAATATATCTCCCCTAAGGAAGAAGATATCGTCATTTAATAATTGTTCAGACATGACGATCATGATTGCCGTTGACTTTGATTTTCCCAAAAAGACTAACTTTGAATTTTTGATAAATCAATTTTGAAAAAGGTGGATGTAGGTTCTAAATTTCCTATGAGCACAAGCCCTTATAGTTAACTATATCATAGGAAATCAAAATTTCCTATGAATACTCTCGATTAAAATAATGGTGATATTTTGTTAAAGGATCTTCTAAGAGTGATATCAAAGGAGTTGAATCTTGAAATTTCAATAGGGAATGAGGCAAGTTTGAGCACTTATTTTAAAGTCGAAGGAAGAAGGGTAGGGAACACTTTGAGATTATGAAATAATACAAAAGTGTCACAACCTAATCTAGGCGTTAGGCTTTAAGTTTTAGATCAATAGAGAAATTTAGTTTGAGTTGAGTATTTTATTAAAAATTTAGGATTATATTCCCAGAGGTTGAGGTCTTATGACTCAAATTCTACCCTAGATCTTAAGTCTAAAATTGAACACTATACCACAGTAGCTCAAACCTAATTAATGCAATACATAATCTAGACTTATCCCGACCTGGATTAGGGAGCCAACTAACCACCTAATCGATTTTAAATTCATGAGTCCAGTTATTTTATGAAAGAGTGATAGGGACATTTTTATTAAATTTTGAAGAGTTGGAGCCCGAGTCTAGAGATTTTCTTAAGTGGCCCCTTGACTTATGTTGGGTAAAAATGTGAAAGACAAACACAATTAAAATTTAGACACTTTTAAATATATTTCTAATGCAATGCATGCTAGTCAAAATACTCAAATCATGAATACTTAAAATTTTAAAATAGGCTTCAAAATAATTTTTTAGAAGACTAAGCTTCCCCAGGTTCAGCACCTTATCCTCATAGGCTGGATTATCTAAACTCTACCCACAGGTAGGAACCATAGGTGGGATTACAAGTAAAATAAGACACCGGGGTCGATCCCTAGCTTGTTCGCTAGATTTGTTATCTTTATATGTTATTTAGATCCTAAAATTTTAAAATTTTGATTACAAGTAAAAGAATTTTCATACCCTCATGAGCCTCATGTATCTAGGCTAAATTAAAAGTGGCACATAATACAAAAAAAAAGGAAAGGCAGACAATCTTATACGTAGTCAAGTCAGCATCAAATATAATCAAATTAATTAATAAATATACATAGGCAAACTATCTTACTTATTACAACATCTAAATATAGAAATTAAAGTGGCCAGACATCACTAATAATAATCCGAATTCTAATCTTAATACAGACGCAAGTAACTTTGAGTTGGATACTTTTTGTCTTCAATTCTTCAATTTTCTCTTCTTCGAGCTGCTTGGATTCTTTGTAGTCGTATACCTAAATAGAAAAGAGAACTTTTCCCTCGAAGGGAAGTTACTCTTTCCAATTTGGGTATAAAAAGTGATTCAAACTTGGGCTTCCAAATGGAAAAGGAATATCCCCCTAAGGGGTATCCCTTCCTATTTAGAATCCAACCTTTGGATCACTGTATCCCAACTCAAATATGCACTTTCACAACCTTAACATCTTAAATGAATTATATATAGATGGAAATAAAAAATTCAAGACTCTCCTGCAAGGTTATCCTAAGCATTTAAATTTCAAAACATATTCTCAAGCAGTTATATATATGTGCAAAAAAGAAGTAAACACACTTGGTCATGCTCTTTTTTATTTGGAGTCTAAGCAGCTGAAGAATCTGTAGCAGTTATTTTTATTGTTTATTTAGCCCACTTTATTACCCTGCATGAGCGTGGTCACCTATATAAGACTCAGTGAGCATCTAGATCATTCCTAACTTAAGGGTAATCTAATTGTCAAACACATCAATATACAGAGTGTAATAAAAGTAAACATATACACCAAGCAATTTTAATCAAAGCATACAATGAGATCTCAAAAACCTGGCACATGATAGAAAAGTAAATACCGGCCTAGCCTAAATCAAAAATCGGTTGTCCTAGCAAATCATCTAAAGTGTGTAGTAGGTCGTGTGGTTGGGGTAGATCTTAAATTGGGTTGTTTGTTGAGATTGTCTAATGTTTGAGTTTGCTAAATGTTGAAGGAGAATTTTAATTAGAGTTTAAATATTTACATATTAAATCTTGATTTGGGTATGTTTTAATTATTAGATGATTACTACATTTGTTATATACTGATGTCGTGAAGTTTATTTCATCTTCCTTGGGGTTAAGTTATAACCTCGTAGGCCTGGATTATCCTATAACAATCATAGTTAATTAAGTTGATTTAATTCGTTAGATAATTTTTATAAATCAAATTAAATATTTTTAGAATTTTAGTGAATTACTAGATTTTTTGAATTATTAGAATTATTTTAGTTATGTTAAATAAGGGTCTAAAAGTTAATTTTTTAAATTAAGGTTAATTTTTGGATTTTAAATTTTTAATAAATATTAAGACTTATAATGAGTAATTAGACAATTAATATGCTTAATTTGGAGTTTTCTACAAAATGTTATGATTTTTCAAAATTTAATCCTTAAATTTGAACTACAATTGATATAAGGGTTGACTTTTTTTACTTTGACTAAATTTTCAAGGTTTGACATTTTTTAAAATATTAGATTTTAATTTAAGTTGGGTGCCTTTGAGTTTGATTAAATCAGATTTTTTGGAATTAATTATAAATTTTCAAATTTCCTTAATTAATTGAATTTTAAAAATTTTTAATTAGGAAGGTTTTGACATTTTAAAACCAAACCAACTCTAAATAGTATAGAATCACCCCCAAAGGTTAGGAATAACCCAAGGGCATAATTTTAATTGTTTAGGATTTTTTTTTGGATTTTTAATTAATTTTAATTAATTAATTTTCAAATTTCATTATAAATTAAATTAAAGTTAAATTAGAGGTCCATTTAAAGGGATTTTATTTTTCTTGGATTGAGAGTTGAATCATGGTTAATGAGAGCCCTTAAATGAATTTTTTAGATTTAATATGAATTTTTAGTAGATTATATAAGGCTCTAGGTCAATTCTAGGAGGGAATTTTGAAGCTCCTAATTGGTGGACCAAATGGGCACCAAATCTAGAGAGACTTGGACCATGAGATCACCAGATCTCAAGGTTCAAACTCCCTGAAGTTACTAAGGTGGCTAACCAAGCCACCTAAGGTGACCTCTAAGTCACCTTAGAAAAATCCTAGGGATCTATCCTAAGTTTGGATTGGGGAAAAATCAATGGCCCTAAACTCCCTATGCTAAGCATCACCATCACACCAAAAATCAACTCCTAATTCCTATTGGAAAGATCATAAACCCAATTTAAATCTAAGGGTCAAACCATGGCCCTTGAACCCAAATTGGCAAGAATTTGCCCTTAAACACTCTAAATAGGGGAGACAAAATTTGGACATGTCAAGGACATGTCCAAATTCACTCTCCCAAAGTTCCAGCCCATGGTGACTTCAATTAAACACATCAATGCAATAATAGGAAAATTAATAAAACTAAAATTATCAGTGATACATATGCAATTAGGGCCTGGGACCATAGGGATTTTGAAGATTTCCTTGTGATTTTTTCAATGAGCCTTGAAATGGTCAAGTGTGGAGGGAGATACAATTTTTTGAATCTTTCTATGATTGTTGAAATTAAATAAGCCAGGATTACACATTAGTCGGCGCTTTTATGTGCGAGGCTCTCTGATTGACGGGATAATGATTGGCACTGACTATGTAATGGTCAGATTAACTATTGCCATCAGATGAAACATCGGACGGTCGGGATTAAACGGCTTCTAGAATAGTGGGATTTAATCTGAACCATTGATTGAGATCAATGACTGGGACGATTGCATCTTCAACCTCCCGCACAAATCTGAAGCCGTAGAAATTCTCCGGCAACTTTCATAAAATTTTACAGGAAGGATCAGAGAGGTACAAACCTTCAATCCAATGATGGAAATCTGTTGGGGTGAAGATTTTCTTCACACTTGACCGGACTACCTACCTAGGGAGCTCAGAATAGAGTTCTCACCATGGAGAAAGTCCCAACGGATGGGTTTTTCTCTCGAGATGCTTCCGGAGGTGAAGGCAAACTTTTTTCCTTCAAGCACCTGGACCGAAAGATGGCTGGAGGTATGACTTCGAGATGACCGTGTACAGACTTCACCGTACTTCGCTCATAGATGGATGGGAGAGGCTAGGGGAAGCTTGGGATCACTCAGAGAGTTATGGGGAATGATTTTTGGAGATGAAATTCATGTATGAATGTCTGGTGGACTACCCGTTATTCATCCCACTCAAGTGGCCATGAACGATCGAGATTTATTAGGTAGGCCATTGGTTGGCCTCCAAGTGGGAGGGGACATCCTCCTAGAGGTTCGTGTGAAGCTGGCATGCCTAGGCTTTGGAAGCCTTTGAGTTAGACTCGAAGTGGGTGGGACCATCATAGTTTATTATCCATTGGTTCTAGCCAACGTCGGACAGGGTCTAGGATAGATTAATCTAGAAAGGGTGATGGGGACGTGGTGAGCTTGAATATGAGCTCAATTGAACCTAAGGCAATCCAATTCACTTGGATGGCTCGGGTTGACCTAAACCTGTATAGTTTGGGTCAGTTTGGGCTCAACCCAAGTCAATTTAGGCCTTAGGTTGGATGTGGAAAGTAGGTCAGGTTCTAGTGTTTCCAATGCAAGAGTCAATTTGAATTTCCCTGAGATGGGAGATGGCTCGGGTCAATGTGGTTTTGACCACTTTGGGCTAGCCTAGAAGTTAACCCAAGTCAGCCCATGGGTTGGGCCGACTAGGGTAGGTGCAATGGACATAGGGCTATCCAATAGGGGTATTTATTAAGTTAGGTGAAGGCTAAGTTGGGAATTGGCTCAACCTAAGGTGTTTTTGGACACTTTGGGTTAGTCTAATTCTTGGCCCAAGTTGACCCAAGACTTGGGTTGTCTAGTGGAGGTGTCTTGGGTCAAAAGGGATCTAATGCCACCATTGGTTGGGTTCAATTGAGTTAGGATTGAAAAATGGCTCAAGGAGAACCTCACTTTGGACACTTGGGTCAAGCCAAAAGACTAAGCCAAGTAGCTAAGGATTGGATCTCCAAGGAGGTTCTCTTGGAGACCTAATGAGTCACCCCATGGGTCTGAATGGGATTGGGAAGGTCTTGGTCAAAGGATTTGAGTGAATGGAGGTTTATGGGAGATGTGGTCAAACTTGGGTGGTTTGGTCAACCAAGTTGACCTAGGGTCAAGGGTTGGGTCCATCGAGTTCAAATTGATCATATGAACTCAATGGGTGTGGTTGCAATCCAAAAGAAAGGCATACGGTTGGAAATGGGTATTCAAACCCCTTAAGGGTCATCTTGATCAACCATGGTTAAATTGGTCAACCAGGTCAAACTTAAGTGTGGGTTTGGGTCAAATATGTTCCTAGTGGTGTTTAGTATCCATTGGGATTGGGTTTTGAGGGTTTAAATGGGGAGGTTGAATTGAAGTTGGGGGAAAGACAAAAAACCCCTTTAAGGGCATTTTGGTCATTTTGACCCATAGTCAATTTTGGGTCAAATTGAATTTAAAAAAGTGTATAATATTATTCAATAGGTCCTAATGAAGGTCATGGAGTTGATTTAAAGGTTTGGATAGGTTCCCAAGGTCAAGATCCATTAAATGGCAAGTCCAGTAGCATGAGCTGTAAATAACTGAAGGTTTTGTAGCCTTTGGGAAAAGATTCAATTTGAGGGGCTAGGAATGTTGGATTGAGCTCAAATTTGGATGGTTAACCTTAGAGACATGCCCAAATAAAATGCAATTGATTTACCCTAAATCAAAGATCATTAGGCTGTGTTCCATGAGTTTTGAAAATCCTTCTAGAAAGGGTTTCAGGACCTTAGTCCTTAGCCCTTGGATTTAGTTTAAAGTTTTGGAATTGGATTGAGTTTTGGGTTTAGATGGTTAGAGATGGCTCATCCATATCACTAACAATCAAAGAGGTGATTGTTGATGATTGGAGGTGATTTGGAAGTTGATTGAGAGTTGATTGAATGTTGATTGAGAGTTGATTGAATATTGATTGGTGGTTGATTTAGGAATTGGATTAGAAGGTGGGGTTGAGTTTGATTGAGGTTGGTTTGGGCCTTATCCAGGAGTTATATGATCAGGGAGTAGAAACTTCTCAATCACTGAGTCACTAGAAAGAAACCCAAGTGGGTCTTAGTGACATCTTATAAAAATGAGGTCAATATGTAGTACTGATTATTCTTGATATTTTGACTGTGTGATTTCATAATTTCACTGTATAAAATGAAAGTTATTATATTCTTATGATTTATAAAGAATAAAAATTTTGGTATTTTTTTACAAGCATATTATTAATACAATCATTATGAACAAATATGAGAATGTAATTAGATAATAGTTGGTTACTATTATTATAATAATGTAATAATAATAATATGTGTGAGAGTAAGTAAATGTTGGTTTTACTAACATTGGTTGGAGATTGATTGACATGTACAAAGTTGTAGGTCAACTAACCTTTTTTAAATACTGTGATTTAGAGATTGATTGACATATACTGATTTACATGGTTCATTGATTGAGAGTTAAAAAGAGTTATTACTATGCCGATGGACAATGATTAACGACTATATTTACTAAGCCAACGATTACTAACTTACTAACTTCCCAATTACTACAAAAATACTTCCCAAGCCAAAACTTCTTACTTGTTTAGTGGTATTATTAGAATACATGTTTTTTCCATTGATTTACTATTACTACACTACTGTCACAATACTATTTTATTATTTCATTAATTATTATTGTTGTTAATGTACTATGCCACTATTAATGTTGCCAATTTTATGAATATTGATTCCATTACTGATGCTACTACTTATTCATTATTACTGCTAATAGATGTATATTGATGTTTTGATCAATAAAATTATTTTTTATTATTTTATATTATTGATAAAGTCATGGAAGGAATGAAAGGATCCATGACACTGCTACCAAGAAAGGAAATAGAAAAGATTGGTTAGAAATCAAAATGAAAATCAAGAAAGAAGAAATAAGTAAGGATTTGATAAAGATGGATAAGGGATGGAATAGCCTGCTAAGCTGGAAAGAAGGGAAATCCTAGCTAAGGAAGGAACCCTGACTAAGGAATGACCCTAACTAGGAGTGGGACGGACCTAATCTAAGAAGTACCAATCCCTGAGTACACACAAGGAAAGATAATATAGGATCCAAAGATGGAGAGAGAAACTGGTCCCACCGTGGACGTTAGAAACCTGTGGACCTCTAAAAGAGCACCGCTCGTGGGGTCTGAACGTAAAGGGTATGGCCGCACTATCCCGTAGGAAAAAATAATCATAGGCCTTTACACTCGACACGAACAGGTCAATGAAAGGGCAGATTGGATCGTGCATATGACTAACCATTGAGGATAGCGGCTCTCGCTAGTGCACTCCGATGGGTAATAATATACACAACTAGATCACAGTTATGGGTTTCCCCCACCCGATATAACAGCTCGACCGGAGTTTAGTAGATGTGGGGCCAAGTTTCTCATGGGCAAAAGCCCTCATGGTTAATTACATCCCAGGCCGGAGCTCGAGAAAACTCTCTAGTAAGGATCATACATTATCCTTCCTAAAATGGGATTAGCACGAGGGTATAGACTAAGAAGTCCTACTTAAAAGGGAAGGAAGGTCCGAAGGGCTGAATCAACATGCGTGGTTCACACCAGCATTTGGAGGCTCTAGGTTACTAAAAGAAAACTGGAGAAAATAAAAGTCAGGCAATCGACACATACATGAGAGAAAAGATGAAGGTGGCATCATCCTGTGACTCAGATAAGTAGGATTTATGATCCCTGAAAGGAAGGGACCTACCCACTATTTAGGCATACTACGAGACCGAATGTAGTAGCTTCAAATCCTAGATCTATGTTGGGTTTAGTGTTCTACACACACTAAGACCCGTATTCTAACTAATGCAGTGTAAAACCTGGACTTATCCTGGCCTGAATTGGGGAGGTAGCTAACCACCTAATAGCTTTAAAACCTGCTGTCAAGTCAGTTATGAGAGATGTGTGGGTGGTACGGTTCTTTTGGAAACATGACTGACATCTAGAGAGTTTCCTAGCTGGTCATAGATTTATGTAGGTCAAATGCTCATAGTTAATGTAATTAAATTTTAATTAGTTGGTTATTAATGCAATGCATGTTGGTTAAAGAAGCTAAATCAAATATGCATCAGATTTTAAAAATAGGCTTAATATAAAATAATTTTTAGAAAATATTGGCCTCCCTAAGTCCGGCACTTCATCCTCATAGGCCAGATTATCCAGACTCTACCCTCAGGCAAGGAGGTGTCTTATATCAAGAGAAAGAGGAATGCATTAATATGCATGCGACCCCGGACGATTCCGGTAGTTCCCTAGATTCTTCAAGTTTTTAAATTATTTAAATCCTAAAATTTTAAATGTTAGTTATGAGTAAAAAAAGTTTTGATGGTCCTTAGAGAGCCTAATGAATATCCAGGCTAAAATAAAATTGACATGCAAGAAAGAAACCTAAAAAATTCAAGCAATTTCTACCGCGCAAGCAAAGTAAACACATCAATATAAATAAACCAATCAAGTAAATGTCCATAGGCCAACTGCCCTTTAATTACAACCCAGGGTTTGCATAAAGTAAAGTGGCTGGGCACCACTGCCAACATTCCGGAATTCTAAGACTATGACAGACGCAAATGACTTTGAGTGGGATATTGGGTCTTCAATCTTCAGTCTTCAGTCTTCTTCTCCTTGGACTCCTTGGAACTCTCCTCCTTGGACTCCTTAGATATTCTTTCCTTGGGTTCCTTGGATCCATCGTGGCTTGAATATCTAAGCAAAGAGATAATTACTAGGGCTTAAGTTGTGTAGTTAGACAGGTAGTTTGCTCGATTTGGAGTTTTCTAGACAAAGTTACGATTTTTCCAAGTTTCGGGCCCTAGACTATAGGCTGGGGTTGACCGAAAAGTTGACTATCTAATTTAGGTTAGTTTTTAGAATTCTAATATTTTTAATAAATACTAGACCCTAATAGGAGTTGAAAGCAAGTGAAATTTCCTAATTTGGAATTTTATATAATTAGTTATGGATTTCTAAAGATTGGGTATTTATTGAATTATCTAAATTTCTAGTTAAGTGCTGATTTTTAGGTTTTGATCCAAATCAGCTCCAATCTGATTGGACTCACCCCCAAAAGTCATGAATGACCTAAGGAGGTGTTCCCAAGTGTTTAAAGAAAATTTGGATTTTTAAATAATTTTTAATAATTTATTAGGAGCAAAAAGGTAATTTTTACTTAAGGTTAAATTAAGGGTCAACCTAAAGTCAAACTAAGGAGCCCTATTTATCTAAGGTTAATGATCAGACTCTAGACAATTTAATATATGATAGGTAATTTTTTGATCTAAGATGGATTTATTGCAATTTTTAGAAGGTCTCGGGGCCCTATTTACCAAGTAAATTAGGGTTGGTTAATTAAGGGGTATGAAGAGTCCAAAAAATTCATAGAAAATTTTGAGATATTTTAGATGTCACTAAGTTTAAGTATTGAAGTTTTCATGTCAATTGGTGATCTACCCTGGCTGTTAGAACTTTTCTAAATTTGCTAGATGGGTCCTTAATTGTTGTCCTTAGGGTGTCGCTACGTTATAAAGGTTTAAATTGTGTTTTTAACTAACACTCAAGATAACAAAGCATGAAAATATATAAAATAATAAACACACCATGTCCTTAGATCTAGGAGAGCCTAAACTAAGTGGTGGTGCATCCTACACATGAAAACTATGATAAAAGAAAGTAAAATAAACATAATGAAAGGATTAATGAATGATTGGGACTCAACCATTCACTAATCCACCACCCCCATGATTGATCTTCACACATACAATCCATATTTAAAATTTCATGAATAGTGGATCTCCCAAAATTTGGAGATTTAACATATAAGTAATTTTAAAATCATTTAAAAATGCTTATCAATATATATACATAAATTTTGGAAAATAATCTAATTAAAAATAGGTTAATTCATAATAAATACATAGATATAAAGGAGATCCACTTGTCACCCGATCGAGGTTTAAAAAGGTTTAAAAATAATTATCGTAATGATTACTTAAATAAAATTTAAATAACCAAATAACTAAAGTAAAAAATAAATCTGCCAGAAAAAGATAAATTGCTATCTAAAATTATTTTTAAATAAAAATAAACATTTTTCTAAAAAGATCGAGGTATGGCCCGCCAAAATCCAATTTAAAATGAAAAAGATATGATTTTTGGAAGTTTAAATGATTAAAAGCTATTTAAAGAATAATTGGAAATAATTAATA
>NW_021319580.1:416977-420481 GCF_001605985.2 Dendrobium catenatum
CAGAGGATGCTCATGTCTAGTCTCTCTTAGAGTAAAAAAAAAAGGTACGGGACATCTCATGATAGATTTAAGCCATTTTGTACCTAAATGACGTTTGAGTTGGTATGTGATTCACTTTCTTAACACCTTTTACATCGCCATTTGCAAGCAGTTTGATGGAACATTTCTTTATGGCATCAAGAGGGTGTTTGACAGTTTAGTCTTTGTTCTTAATATATGCTTCCTTTATATAATGCCAACTCATATACATGTTCTCTCTTGAGAGTGATGAAGAAGAAGGTATCTTTATGAGTTGTACTTGATTTTTTTTTTTTTTTATAGCCATTCATGATTGTCGGATTTTTGAGATGAGCATAGTTGTGCTTCTCTGTTTTGAAATCTTAGTGAGCTTTGTATGGATCTTGACGGGTCATAAAAAAAAATCCATGTTATTCTCTAACAAAGTATACATACAAAATGTTTGATGAAAAGCCATTGAAAGAAGGTGGTGACATTTTGGTTTGAGTTGAAGCTTTATAAATTTGATAACCCATAAAACCTGTAGTTATACAAATATTTCTTTTTTTTAAGTCAAAGATTTTTGTGAGCAAGGATTGTTTTGCTTAAGGGTTTCCAATGCATCCATACCTCTCTCTTATACTTGTTACCTTTTACTTTTTGTTTTCGTGGTATTGGGGTTGACTCACACATGGTATCGTATGAGAGAGCATGGCCCTTTGAATCTCAAATATTTGCACCAAGGTTGATTCTTTATGTGATGTGAAAAGCTTGATTCATTGATGTTTGGGCATTATTTCTTATGGTTTCTGTTGGCATAACAACTCAGCAACAATTAAAAAAAGGGGAAATGAGTTTGATTTGTTTCACTCACTGATTTCGTGAATAAAAAAAAAGGATAATTCATGCATCTTTGGTGAGTTTTCACAAATCTAGGAGTGTCCGAAACTTGTCGGCAAGCATTGCTCATTTGTAGAGATTTCTACAGTTTTTATAAGACTCTTCTCACTTTTCTTTTTGTGTGGAAAACAAGTGCAGTTTTAAGGCTTTTCTCACTGTTTTTGTACAAGAATCCTCACCGTATTTGAATGGATCTTTCATTGCTTCTTTGTAGGGATTTCTATAGTTTTTTTATATATATAAAAATTTTCTTAATATTTTTGTAAGAAATGAGTGCAAAATTTAAGGGTTTTCTCGCTGTTTTTTACATAAGAATACCTATGGCATTTGGTTAGATTCGTCATTGCTTTGTTGTGAAACTCCTATAGCTTTTGTGGAGCTTTTCCCACTGTTTTTGTAAGAAACAAGTGCAGATTTTGAAAGTTTTATTGTTGTTTTCGCATAAGAATCCCTATGGAAATTAGAGCATTGTTTCTAATATTTTGTGAAAGTGGGTTGGCATCAAACTAATGTCTTCTTAATTGAATTTGGTTCATATTGGATTGAAACAAGTTGATGAATTTTCATTATGCTTTTATAAATTTGTTGAATGTTATATGAAAACCATATTGTCGATTGTGGTGAAACATTTCTTGAACATTGGAGAGCAAGTTTGGCATCGAATAACCTCTCTTCTTTCTCTTTACCAATAGCATAAGAATTGATTTTGAGTCCTTTGGCAAAATGTCGCATATTTGGCATGAGAATAGATTCATGGATTTGAATTAGACACTTATTTGGAATTTTTGGTGGCATGTAACATGAAAGTGGAATTTGTTGGAGCATGTTTTCTAACCTTTAGAGAAAGCAAATTAATATCAAAACCTCTTTCCAAAAGTTGTATTTTTACTAATGCGTTGAGTTTCAAGTTCATGGAAATTGAGTCATTTCATTATATAGCTTAAGAATCATGATCACTTTCTCTTCTTAATTATGCACGGTGTTAGATGTGTGTCCCACAATAGCTATTCATGAAAATATTTCATTGACTAAAGTTCTTTTTTTTAACAAATGAGCAACAATTTCCTTTTAGTCTCTTTTATAGAATTGAAATATAAATGTTAGAGCTATTTTCATTGAGTCTTCCAAGTTGTGATGGCACCAGTGAGTTCTCCATTAAGCTTTATCTTTAAACAAATTGGAATCGAATGTACTTGTTTCATGAATAGAAGGTTATTACATCTATGGCTAAATGTTTCATTAGAAGATTTTATGCGTGCTTGTATTTCTATCATTCCACTTATACTAAACTTGATAATATTGTTATGAAAGTTCATTAGAGATCCTTCATGTATATTTGTGTTCTAGCATATACGGATGTTTTAATGAAAAGAGTTTTGATTTATCTCATAAAAATGGTTTTGATTTGTTTTAAAATTTGAAAGGTACTATGATTTGTTTTGTGCTAGGAAATCGCACTTCTTGTTAGAGGGGCTTTATAAGTTGTTTTGCATCGAGAAGTTTTTTTTATGAGTTTTGCGAATCGGCTTATGTTGAGATTTTATGAGTTTTGTCTTGTGAATGTTTCTTGATGGAAGGCTCCATAATGCCTATTCATTAAAGAAACTTACACAAGTTTACCCCACTCCGAATGAAGGATAAGACACTTGATTGTCGGTTGTTTTTGTAGAGTTTGGTGTCAAAATGAGGATTTTGGTAGATGATTTTTTTTAATAGAGTCTTGTGTAGTACTTTTGTTTAGAGATTTTCATAGGGTGTTTGGAAGCTTCTAGTTTTGTGACTTGCTTAGTGTAGCGAGATCCCTTAGTAGTTTTCTTTTTAGAGCAAGCTAATGATTAGTGTATAGATTGTCTTCCTATTGAATCATATTAGTTTCTAAAGAACGAGTATTGGAATTTGAAACTTTAGGTAGGTTTGTGTTGGAAAGCTTTTAGTGTCTCTTTGAAATAGGATATCTCTTGTTTATTTGAGTCACCTTTTTAATATAAACTTCTAAAAGATATAGAATTTTCTAGATGAGTGTAGAACAATAAAAATCTTATTTTAAATTTAGTGTTAGGATTTATCTCCCGTAGTTATCTTTGGGCTTGGTTTAGAGGGTGGTAAGTGTGTCAAACATACTAAGTGCCTTATTCGGATTGTGAGGACGTTAAAGGGCATTGTTGATGATTTAGGATACACTTGTCTTTAAAGAAGTGTGTCCAAAACAACAATGCCTATATCCCTTTTTCGTATTTGATTTTTGCTCTCTTTCTTTCTTTTGCATTTAGTCTCCTTTTGCTTTGCTTTTAGTGTTTCTTTGTTGTTTCTTTTGTGCCTTGATGCTACACGTGCAAACTAAAGAGAACCTAAGACACAAATGACTCGACAAGTAACGAAAAGGTACGTTCTTTTTCTTTTCTTGCATTTTCATTCTTTCATATTATTAACTGCTTATAGAACTCCTCTAATCCCTCTTTCTTCTATGACATGTGAGTTACCTTTTGGAAAGAAATGGACAAGGAGCATGGGAGCATTTGGAGCTGGAGCTAGGACAACTGGATCCGAGCATCAGTCGCCCCTATTCATTCCAGTAGGGGCGCTACGGGCGGAACCACCGGGTCATAG
>NW_021319580.1:423977-427106 GCF_001605985.2 Dendrobium catenatum
CTGTAATGTAATTATCTCTGGCTCTGGATATATGTATATATGGATTGATATGAACAACAGATGAGGAAATCGATAGAAAAGAAGAAGAAAAAAAGAGAGGCAATAGAACGATCAGATGAATCCTTTCGCTACATGGATCTTGGGGTCGTCACATAAGCTTAATAGGGGAATGTCACCTATCTCCGACAATGGGATGCCTCTAATGTTAGAAGAAGACTAGAGGAAGAAAAAAGGAGAAGAAATTCTAACTTTTATATATAGAGAGGGGCCCTGAATTTTAGTAGGGGATGCCGCCTACAATAAATAGAGGAATGCCTCAACTGTAAGAAAGTTAGAATGAGGGAGGAAAAGAAAAGAGACAGATGCAAAAATCTCTAACTTCTACACAAGAGAAGGGGTGCTAAGTTGAGTAGGAAAAATTTCATACTCAAAAATAGCGGAAAGCCTCAACTGTTAGAAAGCCACATGGGAAAAGAAAGAAGAAAAAGAGAAATCCCCTGACTTCTGCACAAGAGGAGGGGCGCTAAGTTGAGCAGGAAAAATTTTCTACTAAAAATAGCGGAAAGCCTCAACTATCAGAAAGCCAGAGAGGAAAAGAAAGAAGAAATCTCCAATCTCTGCGCGAGAAGAGGGACACTAAATTGAGTAGGGAAAGTTTCTCACTAAAAAACAGCAGAAAGCCTCGACTGTCAGAAAGCTAGAGGGGGAAAGAAAGAAGAAAAGAAGAAATCTTCAACCTCTACGCGAGAAGAGGGGCGCTGAATTGAGTAGCGAAAATTTTCCACTCAAAAACAGCGGAAAGCCTCGACTGTCAGAAAACCAGAGGGGGAAAGATAGAAGAAAAGAAGAAATCTCCAACCTCTGCGCGAGAAGAGGGGTGCTGAATTGAGTAGGGAAAGTTTCCCACTCAAAAACAGCGGAAAGCCTTGATTGTCAGAAAGCTAAAGGGGGAAAGAAAGAAGAAAAGAAGAAATATCCAACTTCTGCGCAAGAAGAGGGGCGCTAGATTGAGTAGTGAAAGTTTCCTATTAAAAAACAACGGAAAGCCTCAACTGTTAGAGAGCCAGAGGGAAAATAAGAGAAAGTGCAATTTTTCTAAAGGCCATAGGGGTCTATTTATACTTTTTTGGAGAGAAGAGGGGGAAAAAATAAGTTTCTAGAGTTCTCCAGAATTTTCAAATTTTTTGAATTTTTCAGAATTTTTTTTGGATTTTTTTTTTAAATTTTTTTGGATTTAAAAAATCCATGTGAGGCCCACCAAAAAAAATTAATGAATTCTGACCGCGCGGCTAACCTCCGTGGAATCGCGCGGTCGCTCTGTTTCGCGGGCGCGGAGCGTGTGCTGCCCCGGTTCGATCGCCTATACGCGTCTGAGCTCCGATTTTGGGCCCGGACGGTCCAAATCCAACATTTTCGGGGTCCCCGGACATGTTTTTTGACATTTCGGACTCAATTTTGACCTTTTCGGAGTTCAACGGGGCCTCTATAATCAAATTTTAACAAGTTTATGTCTTTTGGAACGCAATTTTTTGTGTTTCGACCAACGCAAAATGTCAACACATATTTTCAAACTTCTGGAGCTTCGAGGTCCGAAAATACGGGGGCAACTGATATGTTATCAAAAAATTATCTTGATCGGGTACGAATCTCGCGCCAAAATCAAGTTGAAAACTTCAAAAATTAAATATGAGAGCACCTAAATTCTGATTCCAGCGAGCTAACAATCAAACTGAGCGTCTTGAAAATACGAACCCAACGACATCAAATTCAACTCAATCCGATCCCAAATGAGACCCAATCAAGCGCCCGAAGTGCTGTTGGAAAGCTTGTACCACAATTTGAGTTACCAAACGGTCTCCGATTTTAATGAGCTTATAGTCGAATCGAGCGGCTCGACGAGATGAATCCAACGAGCTCAAGATCGCCGAATTACAACATCACTAAGGTGTTCAAATAGCTGACAAATGGTGTATGATCAAGGGATTCATCATCCATTCAACCACTCCCTGTTCGTCCCTAATCTCACACCTATTTAGAAGTCATTCTACTCCAAAAAAATTATAAATAGACCACTTATTTCTCATAAGGGGGACCCAAGCAAGAGAGGGAAAAAGAGAAGAGAATAAGAAGAGAAGGAGGAGAATCAGCTCCTCCTCGACCACCGCCGGAGTTCTTCCCACCGCCTGAATACACCGAAATTCTGCCGGATATTCGGGAGACGCCAGAATTCTGCATAACTTTGTAAATGAATTTCAATTCAGAAGAAACTCTTTGTAATCTGATCGCCCTAACTTGTGAGACGAATCAGCTTCAAACAAACACTAGTGGAATTACTTCAACTGTGCATGACCCCGTGGTTTTTTCCCTCTTTTGGGTTTTCCATGTAAAAATCGTGGTGTTTATTTTCCTTTCTTGTTTGTGTGCTGAATATTCGTACAACGCTCAGACGTAAAATTACAAACTCTACCGCCGCGTATATTCTAGCCCGCAACAAAATTAAATAATTTTAACTCAAAATATAATTTAAATATTTTTTGTAATTTTTTTTATTTTGTATTAAAAAATTATTTTAAGAAGCAGAATGAAATAAAATTCCAAACTAAGCCTAAATTTGATAAATATAATATTTTGATATTAAATTAATCATAGAAGAATTGTTTGAGGACATTTTTAGATTTTTATATTTATAAAATGTTATTTGTATCAAATCCTATTTATAAAATTGTCATTCTTAGCCCGCAACAACCGTTTCTCGCTGGCAGAAACGTAATTTTCTAATTTTCAGAGTGCAAATTAAGATATGCAATATTTTCAACCACCTAAATTATTTACGATTTTACGCTCGTAACTAATTCTTCTATTTAATTTTTTTTAGATTAATATTGTTATTAGTTCATCATATGGCGGTTAAACCAGGGGCATCATGGTAAATAAGAAGAAAAACATGGTTAGTTTGATGTTGCGTGCATTATTAGAGGAGAGAGAATTTAATTTATGATAAGAGGATAAGACTAAGTCACGTCCCATAATTTATTTGTATATTGGTGATATATATCTCGTCAGTAAAATAAAAATATAATATAAATATTAAAAAATCTTAAAATCAATTTTTAATTATTTTTTAAATAA
>NW_021319580.1:434035-440691 GCF_001605985.2 Dendrobium catenatum
CGTCGGAATTCTACACAACTTTGTAACTTAATTTCAATTCAAAAGAAACTCATTGTAATCTGATCGTTCTAACTTGTGGGACGAATTAGCCTATTGTATCTCAAAGTACACTAGTGGAACTTTTCAACTGGGCGTGGCCCCGTGGTTTTTCCCCTTTTCAGGGTTTTCCATGTAAAAATTCTGATGTTCTTTCATCTTCTCTTTGTGTGTGCTAGATATTCGTGCAACGCTCGGACGAAAAATCTCTAACTCTACCGCCGCGTATATTCTAGCCCGTAACAGTTTGGCGCCGTCTATGGGAACCACTATCCCACTACTTCAAGTATTGCTACGATGGTCAATAGGCGCAGCAGTTGTATCATTGGAGCTTCTCGCTCCAACTCCCGTCAGTCTAGAAATTAGTCTATTAATCATAAACACCTGATGTCTGCCTCTTTTCATCTTGGGGGGCAGAATGCTGCCGGAGAAGGAACCTCGGGACCTTCTTTAGATGAGAGAATCCGAAAGATGGAAGAATCTCAAAAGGAGATCTTTCAACTCCTACGAGAAAATTGGCAACCAACATTGGCACAACGGGAGGAAGTTCTTCTCCCTCAGGATCCACCACGGGTTGAAGATGTTCAATTCGAACATCTCCAAATAGAGATTCATCTTCCTCCACTAAGAAGACATCCACAGTCATGATAGGATAACAAACTTGCTGATACAACAAGTTCTACACATCCTTCTCCCTCGACTCGGTAGCCTCGCTTTGTCTCAAATCTCCAGAAGACTTAGCCCAACCACACGTTGCTAAACGCCCTCACAATGCCTGGCATCATGAACTATGAAGGTTGGTACGGGAAGAGTTCCCCCAAGGGGATATGAGGAAAACTCTCCGACAAAGGGACTTCCAGGAGTCATCACCTCTAACTAAAGCCATTCTTCAGCATCCCATTTTGGTTTGATTCAAAGTACCCAGCATTGAGTCTTACGACGGAACGTCCAACCCGTATGAGCATATCGACCACTATAGAATCATCATGCATATTCAGCGAGCCTCTGACGCACTCCTCTGTCAGGTCTTTCCTGCCACCCTTAAAGGATAGGCTCGAACATGATTCTATTCACTTCCATCAGGGATGATCCCCTCATTTGTCAAATTGGCCAAAGCTTTTGTTGAACAGTTCGTAGCTAATCGAAGAATAGCTAAAGACTCTTCCCATCTCTTCAGGATCTGTCAGAATGAAGGAGAATCATTAAAGGAGTATTTTCAGTGATTTTTCACTGAAGCTCGACAAATTTCAGGAGTAGATCCTGAACTCTTGAGAGGAGTCTTTCTTGGAGGCTTTTGCCCTAGCCCCTTTTACTTGACACTCATGTGCGACATCGTTCCTTCATATGCCGATTTGATTCATCGTGTAGAAGCTCAAATCTCGGTAGACGAAGCCATAAATGATCATAAAAAATAGTTTGAGCAAACTAATGGGAAGCTTAAAGGTGCACCAGGGATGGATAATTCATCTTCACAATGAAAGAAGCTAGGGAAGAATAATCTACCTCCTAGACCTCCAATGCCACGACGAGAACCTAGATAGGAGAAGGAGTACACTCCACTCAATACATCTAGAGCAATATGTATATTAATGGCTGTCCGAGATCTAGATACAGTGAAATGGCTGCATGCTTTGAAGTCAAACACATGAAATCATGATCAGTACTGCCACTTTCATCGTAGTCATGGACACACTACCGAAGCCTGTAGACAACTCAAGGAGGAGATTGAAAGGTTTATCCGTCAAGACTATCTTTGATAGTTTATTCGAGATTCACCTACCCAAGAGGAAACCCGTCCTGTTGGGGGCAAAATAAACAGAGGCCACTGGTGAATAATCGAATAGCAGTTAATGAAATTGAGATAATCACTGGAGTCCCCTTGTTATCTGACCAAGTCTTTTTGCCTGTAAATTAAAATTCAACTCCAAAGAAGGTCGTATAGATCACTCTATTACCTTTGACGATTCTGATCTGGAGGGAGTAAAAACCCCTCATCAATATCTGCTTGTTATCAATGCAAGCATAGGTGACCCATGTTATAATGTCAAAAGAATTCTTGTAGACAATAGAAGCTCTATAGATGTCCTGTTCTATTCTACCTTTCTCAACATGGGTCTCTCAAGAGAAAAGCTTCAACCTGCTGCAGGTCCTTTATATGGATTTAATAATTGACCTATACGAGCAGAAGGAATAATCAGTCTCTCAGTTGTACTTGAAGAATTTCCACGGCAGTTTACACACTCCATTCAATTTATCATTATAAAGTTAGAATCATCTTACAATGCTATCTTTGGGAGGTCCCTCCAATCAATTTTTGGGATTGTCACCTCTATCCCTCACCTCAAGCTGAAGTTCCACACCCAGACAGGAGTTAGTGTGGTATGCGGAGATCAACAAATAGCACAAACCTGCTATCTCAAACAGGTCAAGTTACGTCCAACGGTTACCCTGAGCATAGAGGACTTTGATTTCCAGAACCATGATATTCCTTAGAGAGCTTCCCCTATAGAAGACCTTACTACTGTATCTATCTCTGAAGAACTTCCTTCGAGGAAGGTGTAGATTGGATCACTTCTCTCAGACAACGAGAATAAAATTTTTACGAGAAAATTAAGATATTTTTGCGTGGAGTCCGGCAGATATGCTCGAAATTGACCTCAAAGTGATTGTACACTCCCTCAAAATTAATCTGGCATGCAAACCTATCATCCAGAAGAAACAAAATTTTGCACAAGATCATCAACAAGTAATCGAACAAGAAGTAGATAAACTCTTGGAAGCCGGGTTCATACGAGAGGTGCACTATCCTACTTGGCTGGCAAATGTTGTCATGGTGCAGAAGGGGAGTGGAGCGTGGAGAATGTATATAGATTATACAGATCTCAATAAAGCCTGCCCGAAAGACAGCTTTTTGCTTCCTCGTATTAACTTCTGATATCACTTCTAGACATCAGATGTTAAGCTTTATGGACGCCTACTCCGGCTATAATTAAATAAAGATGAATCATGCTGATGAAGAAGCCATATCTTTTCAAATAGACAGAGGGTTATATTGCTATCGGGTGATGCCCTTCGGGATCAAGAATGCTGGAGCAACTTATCAACGCCTTATGAATAAGGTTTTCAAAACTCTTATTGGGCATAATATGGAGGTGTATGTGGATGATATATTGGTAAAGAATCTTGAAAAATCTCAATATTTATCTGATTTAGAGCAATGCTTCCATTTGTTGAGGCATTACAATATACGGCTCAACCCCGCCAAATGCGCCTTTGGAGTCGCTTATGGAAAATTTTTGGGGTTTATGGTAACCCATAGAAGAATCAAAGCTAATATATAAAAGATCAAGCCATTGAGAGATATGGTTCCACCGAAGAATATCAAGGAGGTCCAAAGGCTAAATGGGAGAATTGTAGCACTATCTCATTTTTTAGCTCATTCAGGAGACAAATATCTGCCCTTCTTCAAGGTACTTAGAGGCACTCGCAACTCTGGCTTCTAATGGATGGATGAATGCCAAGAAGCCTTTGAACATCTACAAAAGTTTTTGGCTTCCCCACCACTACTTTTCAAGCCAACACCAGGAGAAAGGTTATATTTGTACCTAGCTATTTTTACCCAAGCTATCAGTTTAGTTTTAGTACGAGAGAAAAATACTATACAATGCTCCATCTACTAGGTCAGTAAGATCCTATCTTAAACGAAGGGATGTTATCCCCTAGCGGATAAGACGGCATTGGTGTTAGTTTATTCAGCTAGAAAACTACACCCTTACTTTCATGCCCATTCAATTGGGGTTTACACAAATCTGCCGCTAAAAAGTATTTTGCAAAAGCTAGAAGCATCAGGTAGGCTCGTTAAGTGGTATGTAGAGCTAAAAGAATTTGACATCCACTACTTGCCTAGGCCCGATATCAAATCTCAAGTGCTTGCAGATTTTGTAGTTGAGTGAACCATCCTAGTATCTGACGTTAAACCAAGTAATATGCCTTCTTCTCCATGTTGGATGTTGTATGTCGATGGATCTTCTGAAAGTTCTGGCATTGGAGTTGAAATTTTGTTAATTTCCCCGCAGAAAGTTACTCTTGAATATAAACTCCGACTCAAGTTTCCAACGACAAACATCACAACAGAATACGAGGCCCTCATTGCCGGATTGAGATTAGCAACTAACTGTGAGGTCCAAAACCTAATAGTCCACATTGATTCCCAACTAGTCACCTCTCAGGTGGAATGGGAGTTCGATATCAACAATCCACAACTGGCCGAGCATTGTAACATTGCAAAGTTACTCTTGGCCCGTATAAGATAGCATCAGATCATACATATTCTCCGGGAATAAAATGCTAAAGCAGACGCTCTTTCCAAACTTGCTACATCAATAATGAGAGACATTTACAAGAGAAAGTGTGTTGAGGAGATCCACTTTCCAAGTATTCAAGGTCTGTGTGTCATACAATCAATCGATGAACCAAGAGAGGCGTCTTAGATCGATCCCATCTTGTCTTTTTTACAAGGTGGGGTACTACCTGAAGAACCCATGCATGCAACAAGACTTTGAAGACAAGCAGTAAATTTCACCATTATTGGAGGTGAGTTGTATAAGCACGCCTTCACTAGACCATATCTCATGTGTCTCCCGCCTTCAAAAGCTGATTACGCACTTCGAGAAGTTCATTCAGGAGTTTGTGGAGAATATTTGGGAGGAAGAGTATTGGCTTACAAGATCATGAGATAAGGATTTTATTGGCCTACAATGAAACACGACGCACTTGAGTTTACACAAAAGTGCAAAAACTGCCAGTTACATTCCAATCTCACCTATACACCTGCTCTGGAACTTGCATCACTTTAGAGCCCTGACCTTATGCCCAGTGGGGAATTGATATAATGGGACCCTTCCCTATAGCCACGGGACAACAAAAATTTATTATCCTGGCTGTAGATTACTTCACCAAGTGGGTGGAAGCAGAACCCTTGGAAAAAATTACTGAATTAAATGCCAAACAATTCTTGTGGAAGAATATAATATGTCACTTCGGCATCCCTGTAAGAGTCATCACCGATAACGGGACTCAGTTTACTGGGAAGATCTTTACATCCTTTGTAAATATTTTCATATTCAACTCATCCACACAGCTGTCGCCCATCCTCAGGCTAATAGGCAAACAGAGGTTACAAATCAAACAATTCTGAAAGGGTTGAAGACACGCTTAGGGAAGGCTGGGGGGCAATGGGCTGAAGAACTCCCAAATGTCCTTTGGGCTTATCGGACCAATGCCAGGACTCCTACGAGAGAAACCCTATATAACCTCTATTTTGGAACATAAGCAGTCATACCGGTTGATATTGGAGTCCCGAGCAATAGAGTCCAAACTTTTGACTTCAATAATAACAAAGTCTCAGGACAAAATTGATCTCCTCCTTGAAGTACGAGATGAAGCCTCACTCAGAACCGCTGCATACCACCAGCGAATTGCTCGTCACTATAATCAGAGAGTGAAACCTCAACCCATCTCCATTGGAGACTTAGTTCTACGAAGCATCGAAGTCGCTGGAAAAGGACCTCAACGCAATAAGCTCTGCCCCCTCTGGGAAGGTCCTTACTTGGTGGCAGCTATGATCAAGTCTGGAACCTTCAAACTAAAGGATGCTAGTGGAAAAATGCTCCCCCAAACTTAGAATGTAGGCAACCTTTGCAAGTACAATCAGTAGAAGTTGATACTACTATCTATTTGGTGTGATATTGTTCGTAGTATTTATCTTAATTTGTGTCCCCTCAAGTAGTTGTGCTTTGTATCTTTCAAGTTTTTCGTGCATCCCGTGTGTGTTGATTGTAGAAGAACACTTTTTTTGTATCCCTAAGTTTTACTAGGAAATTATTGTACTGTCTTATATAATATAGTAATATGATGTTCACTTTGTTGTGATATCATCTCTTCTCCTCAAACTCTTTTTTTCGTGATTCGAGAAATACACAATTTACATTATATCTCAATCACTAAACGATCAATCCCAGGGGGATTCGATCCGACCTCTTCCATTAAAATCATCAAGCAAATACTTTGATTAACAACCTCGGATAGGTCAGGATATCAAAGGAGGATATCTCTTGCAATCACTTAAGTCCGAAAAGGCTGCCAAAATATTTTTCATTGAAATAAAAGTTGAATCAATTTCATATGCATGTGAAAAAGAGATAAATATCTTTTTAATATAACTCATTGAAACATCAAATACATCATACGAAAATATCAAACACCAGAAACACATATATAATCACCACAAAGAAAACAAAAGAGATACAGATAAGATCAGAATAATCATATAGGATCTTAAGATCAACCTCATCTTCATCCAAAGAAAAAACATACTACAACACACTGTCTAACTCTGCACCACCAGAGTCGGAAGAAGGATCACCAGAAGCCTGGCTTGGAGTCAACCCCTCAATCTCCCCTCCATTCTTACGCTGCACTGCACGAACACCCTTAAAGAAACCTTTGATAAAGCCATTTTCAATAAGCTCTACCTCTAAAGCCTTCACTTCTATATCATAAATATGATCGCGAGCTTCCTGAACTTGGTCCACAACAATTATCTTGAAGGCATAAGATTT
>NW_021319580.1:445757-465469 GCF_001605985.2 Dendrobium catenatum
CGATATGAGCCAATTTTTAAAGGATTTGTAACAATATCAAAAAAATTTGGAAATAATTTAATATAATTAAAGCTCTATAATATCTATGTTATGATTATGATAGTTTATAATTTAAACTTATAATGACACCTAAAAAATTTTTATTTAATTAGGTTAAAATATAAGTTTTTACAATCTACCTATCTTTAAAAAATATTATCTTGATATTCCCTTAAAGTTTCGGGCACAAGATTAATATAAAACAAGTATGTATTATCATAAATCAAGTAAAAAAACTAAAATCAAAACTCATCAAAGGATTCACGCCAAATTAGTGGTCAATTTCTATCATACAATCATATAATTCATTCCATCACATGTTATTCACATATGCATGATATGTTATATCATGCAATAATTTAAAATAAATTTGTTACTAGCATAACTCTTTGGTTTTTATCAGTCTTCCAAATACTACAAGTCGTACACATGTGATATCACTAGAGTAAGTGCAGTAGGTCATAGTATCAAAGTTTTTCTCTTACTACCACTAATAGCTCTGTTATATGCTCTATTGGTTTATCTTTCATTGTATATTTTTGACCCTATAATCCTCTATCATTTAGTCTATTTAGAATGTCCTACACTAGAATTAATTCTTCCTCTAAATTCCCTTTAAGAACAATTTGTTATATTATGTCCTTGTTGTCCACAACAAAAATATTATTTTGTCAACATGTAGCACTGACCCAAATGTCATCGATTATAAGGATTACACTTCTTGTAACCATTGATAGATGATATCAACCCAGATCCCCTCAAATTACTATATATAGTGACTTTCATATTACTATCTCTATTCCTGCTTTCCTCATCTTTGCTCCTTCTCTTACTAACATTATACCTAAAGCTCTCATATCTAGATACCGGTGTTGACAAATTAATCTCTATCAATCTATCATGTTTCACCAAAACTTAAAAAACTCATGGATCAGTAATGGCACTAGCATATGTCTCAGTTCTATGTTCAATCCTTATAGAAATATGTAATACTTTTCTTTGGTAGTAGGGATCAAATGAGGAGCATATATAGCCAATGCAATAAACTCATACTCATATTATATCACCGTCTTGCATCCCTGCTCAAACTTTATAAATGCTTTTTACATCTTTCTTTGAGTTAAAGGGGGTATGAACCACATCTTGAATACTGCAGTCAACTCATCCCTAATGATCTCAGCATTTTTTTCCCTTGAATTTCTCTCTCTAATATCTAACCCATCTTCTCTTACCCTCTTCTTCAAAGAGGAACACAACTAATGGTACCTTTCTATTCTCTAGGAAATGCATTTTGTCAAAGTTCTTTTCTATCATAAGTAATCAATCTTTTGCAACCTAGGGTCTAACAGTTCATTTAAGTAGTGGAGGATTCAACTTATGGAATTTCTATAAGTGCTTGTCTTCTTTTTCATCTTTACTCATAGTTGATTATTTTCTCTATGCATCCCTATTTCTTGTCATATAATAGTAGCCAATGGTATCACACTATCTGATGCACTAAAGTTACACAATGTTGCTCATTTGGTATATCGTGCTCTGGTAGAATCATTTTGATTGTTCACTTGTATAGTTTTTATTTAATCTAAATAATTCACACATTCAATTAATTATGTATACAAAATAATGCATCTTAATCTACATCACTCATAATCAATTTATATAGCTATGGTAGCAATCAATTAATTCTTTTAATAATATTATGCTAATAATAAGTTTGTGATACCCCAAAATTTAATTTGAAAAAATTATTCTTATATCTTTTAATATATAATAATTAGAGCAATCTATTTTTTTATCTATATAAATACCAACATAAATATAACTAATAATTAAAATCAGTAAAACATGTCAAAATTATATCAATATAATAAAATTTTATAATTATATACACATATTATTTAGATATTTTATATCAGTATCAAATCAGTATCTTAATTAGTTGCTCAATATATCTCATGCTCAATATCGTTAGCAAAATTGATAGCAGTAATAATAAAACAATATAGTAACAGTAAATCCATATAATGACAATAAATTAGTAAATAATAATAATAAAGAAGTAAATGAATCAATAATATGCATTTTACTAAATAATTAAGAAGTTCTAGTTTGACAGTATTTTTTCAGTAAGTAGTAATCCGTATAAGTATCTCAATGGCTCAGTAAATAAAGTCATCACTCTTTGTCCGTCAGCACATTAATAACTTCTAATAACTCTCAATAAATACACGTTAATTAGAAAAGGATAACATCAAAACACAGTAATTAAGGGAAGGCTCGTCGACCCACTATCATGTACAGGTCAACCAGTCTTCAACCAACATTAGTGAAATCATCTTTTACTTCTCTCATATATAGTATTATCACAATATTATAATAATAATAGCGACCGACAATTACCCAATCACATATCCATTTTAATTCTCAATGCTTATATTAAAAGTATGCTTAAATAAAAATATTAAATTTATATACAATATAAAATTAATACTATTTTACCAAGTAAAACTCAATAATATTATAGTCAAAACACTCATATTGATGACATATGTCATGTACATACCAAAAGTATTGTGATAAAAGTTTACTAAAAATTTAGATATCACAACTTTTGCATGTTTTGACACAATTAAAATGCATAAAATATAAAATACATAAAAGTATTGAAATCAGAAATAGAATAATAGTTTCTTATAATTAGACGAGTTAATTTTTCAGTAGGTTGACTGATGAAAAACATTCTATGGCCTCTAAATCCTAACTTTTTGCTTCTCTCTCCTCTCTTTTTTCTCTTATTTTTCTAATTATATTCTCTATTATCCGAATAAAGGGAAAAAAGGCTTTTAATGGTTATATGTTAATGGATTAAGATATTTTGAAATAAAAAATATAAATGATATAAATATAATTACTCTATTTGTTCAAATTTCAGCATAAAATTTATGTTAATAATTTTATACTTCAATTCAAGAGCTCTAAAAATTATAGAAAAATATTTATAAAACAGTCTAGCATGTGTAAAAAACTTAGGTGAAATTGTTTTACAAAACAGACATCTATTGATCCCAAAACCCTCACTTGTATCAAGAGATGTCAATTTTTTAAGGATTAATACCAATACTAAAAAATTAGAAAAATTTAATATAATTGAAGCACTACAATATCTATGTTATGAAGAAGGCGATTTGTAATTTAAACTTATAATGACTCTTCAAAAAAAATATTTTTAACTGGGTCAAAATATACGTTATTAGAGGTCAGAGGGCCATTGTTGGTTGACGGTAGTTGGAGGGCCAAGTTGGGAGATGGTGGTTAAAGGACAATGGTCAAGAAACAATTATTAACGGATCATAGTAGGATGATTATGGTTGGAGGAAAGACTTCAAGAGATGATGGTCGGATACTATAGTTAGGTGATGATGGTCGGTAAATTGTAGTCTAACAATGATCGTTAAAAAATATTAGTTAGGCAATGGTGGTTATGGATAGGAATCAAACAATGATGGTTGAGGATCGTAGTCAAGTGTCAGTGATATAATGAAAGCATTCAGTTGATGGTAGTCAAAGGATCTTGAATGGGTGATATTGGTTGGAGGACTATAGTCAGACAATGGTGCTTAGACGATTGTAATTTGACAACGATAGTTGAAGGATTTTAGTTTGATAAGAATGGTTAGAGGATCAAGTGGTTGGTGGATCTTGTGTAGAAAATAAGAGCCTATACATAAAATTTGAGAGCATTATTCTTTATAAATATATCTAAAATCTAAATAATCAATCGGGGGCATCTTGTGTAGATCCCCTCAATTATAAATCATTCTTTTAGTATTTAAGTGCTTTATTGATGCTAGAATTAAGTAATTTTGTGCTCCTTGGATTCATCTTATTGAGAAACATAATTTGATTATAGATATGTGAGGTGTTAATGTCATTTGTCCATAAATAAATGTCATAAAATTTTCAATCATACTTTTAAGTGCTTGATAAGTGTTCATTTGGAATCGAATCAAGTTACATTTGATGTTGATAGGTTCATCTCATCGAGATGCTCAATTTGAGTTTAGATGGTAATGAATCCGATTTCATAATTTCTTGTGTTTCATGCAAGATCAAATAGATTTTCTAGTGATAGTATCAATGGATATTTTTAATAATGAGGATAAAGTCAACTAAAATAATAAAAATAAAGATATAATAATAGAAAAAAGATTATAAATTTCAACTTAAATTAGTATCCTCGTCCTCCTCATGCTACAATGTCAATCATCTTGGGAATAGGCCCAAATCATTTCATCGCCCTCGATAACAATTAATATTGTAACTACATATGATATCATTCTACAATCATTATTAGCATCACTTAGGCTTCATTTGGGATGACTTTCTTACTTCTTTCTAAAACAGTTTTTTAGAATTTTTTTTATGTACTAAAAAAACTGTTTTAGAAAGTAGTAAGAAAGCTGTATCAAATGAAGACTTAATTTCTTCATATTTTTCTTCTTTTTAGTAGTAAAAACACCAACTTAAGATAAGAAAGTGTAACTAGTCTCTATATTGTAGGTAACAAGTTAGAGACAAAATCAACACCATGGATATGATCATTCAAAATAGATTTTCTTTAAAAAATAGTATGAGAGTAGGGTATGAAGAAACTATCAAGATCATGATCAAGAAGGTAAAACAAATAAATATGTCCCTCGTATGAACACTAAAATGCGTTTATAAGTCATACCTAAAAAGAGTGCTAGAAAAGATGGTCCATTCAAGAGTTTATGTTTATAGAAAATGAACCGAACAATTTGTTATATGAATGAAAAATCAATAATAAAGATAATTATTTAACCACCATATAATTAATAGGGGATAGAGATCTCCTGAGAGTCCTCTGAGTGGAATGTCTAGGCGAAACATGACAATTACCTATGCACCCACTCTAAGAAAGATGTATCTATCGGAAGAGATTCAAAATGAAGTTGCTTTATAAATATTTAGGGTTTATTTGGGACATCATTCTCGCTACTCTGCTTATCAAATAACAATCATAATTTTCTTTGACTACTACTTTCTCGTTGTTAATTTTTATTGTCTCTCAGAAATTTTTTTAGTGAAAAAACTTTTTTTTGCAATCAGAATAACTAAGCTATTTTTCTCACAACAACTTCACAACTAGCTATAGCTATCATTATGTTACATGCATGTCGAGTTCATACATGTTTCATAATAACAAAAAGAATAATGATGTGGATTGTGGCCTGATGATGTGCATCAATCAAATGAGCAACCAAATGTTGTTATGTTCATATTACTTTGATGAATGGTATGTTGAGGTGACCATCATAATACAACCCATTGTTGTTTGATTTTCTCACTATATTTAGATTAAGTGATAAATGGAAGATTCAAAGATAAAATATAACATAATCTGCTCTAAATATGTTAGAATCGCAATAGACATCATCTGTATAATGGCTGGAATACTAAAATAATAACAAAGAAGATCAATGGGGCAATATCTGAATAATATATGTTTATAGACTTAGGCTTTGTTTCGAATAGTTTTAGACCACTGTTTTTTTTTTTAACTTTCAAGAGACTGTTCAAGTAAAAAATAGCTTAACAAAGCAATAAAAAAATTATCCCAAACGAAGCCTTCTGATTTGTTTGGGACAGCTCACTTACTACTTTCTAAAGTAGTTTTTTAGTACAAATTTTTTTAGATAAAATTTTTTGAACATAAATTTTTGTATAAGGAGGCTGCTTTAGAAAGCGGTAAGAAAGCCGTCTCAAGGCTTTGTTAGTGACAATTTTCTAAAATAGTTTTCTAGTATAAAATTTATAATTCAAAATTTGTTGTATTAAAAAAATTATTTTATAAATTAATAAAAAAAATTATCTCGAACGGAACGTTAATAATTGAAATGAATAGAGTTATCATATTATCATAACAATATTATGATATATGCTTAAAATTTATAGAAGTAAATTATAATATTTGTTTATTCTAAAAAAAAAAGAATATTAATTATTTATTAATATAAAAGGTTTTTATATATATTTAGACTAATTAAGACTAATTCTTATACACATCAAATATACAAGCTTTAAACTCAAAAACTGATCTTGTATGCAAACTTTAAACTCAGTAACTCTTGGATGGTAACCGAAGCTCTAAATGAACACATAAAGATGACCTTTTTTTATTATAAGAAAATAGTTAAAAGAAAAATGGGAGGGAAGTTCTCCCAACAAACTAAACCCTCTAATCATACATTTTTTTCTTTGTAATTAAAAACAAGCATGTTTTGTCTACCATTTGACAACAGCTGCCACGTGGCGAAGAATGCGCCCTTCCAAGACGCCAATTGATTTTTTTTTTTCAATTTTTTTTGTAATTTTTATAAATTTATTTTCTTTATTTTTTTTTATAAAAATTTCATCAAAATAAAGAATGCTATGAAAAAATGTCGATTGGTAAAAACCTTATCTCAAAATAATTTGGATTGACAATCATGTTTGCAAAGAAATTTTCATCATAATTATCGGCAGCATTTCTCGCAACAATTGAAATATTTTTTTGCAAATATAAATTGATTAGTCACTTAACCATAAAATCATAATTTTCCAAACAAGGTACAGCTCAGTGAGAGGAAAAATTATTAGGTCAGGTGATCTGATGTAGCTCTACGTCCGGTAGCCAATAATATTTTGCCACATGCTCTTACTCTTTACCGCGCGGCCCGACGACCCGTCTCGTACTGGAATCCGAGATTACTGTGTTCGCGTATTGCTCGGTATTTGCTTGGTATTGCTAGGTATTACTCGGTATTGCTTGGCAATAACGAGAAATACCGCTCTGTGAAGACCAATACCGAGTAATACCTAAAAGAACTCGGTATTGGTCTTCACAGAATGGTATTTTTCATTCTTTTCGAACAAAATCGACTAATACCTAGCAATACCGAGCAATACGCAACTCTGAGGTCCATTCCGGGTCGGATTGTCGGGTTGCGCGGTAAATAGTAAGAACACGTAGCGCCTGTTTATTGCTCATCAAATGTACTACGTCAGGTTGGTCCGAGGAGAGAGGAAAGAGAAAATTAATTGGAGAGTATCAAGCAAACTTACCCTAAATTCATTCTACTTATTTCTTATCCATATTTTATTGGCAGACCACTTCATAAGAACAGAATCAAGTAGTTTGTTGTTCAGAGGGAAGGTTAACTATAAATTGAAATAATATAAGAACTCGAGGATAAAGATTTTTACATTTGTGCAAAGGTGATAGATACAGATGGGATTCTTTTTTTTTTTTTAACAAATACAAAGCTTTATCAGATGCAAAGTTTCAAATTGGAATGCAGCAGCAGCAACAACAACATTAAGGCTTCGTTTGGGACGGCTTTTTTATTGCTTTCTAAAATGGAGTTTTAGTACAAATTTTTTTATTTTTTAACTAAAACTCCGTTTTAGAAAGCAATAAAAAAGCCGTCCCAAACGAAGCCTTAAGTCTTCATGTAACTGCATTTGATCAATTTTTAGAAATCATTTTTTTTTTCTATCGTATTCTATTAAGAATAAAATTCTCATAAAAGCTAATCTTTTAAGTACTTTCTAACAATGTCTTTTTAAGTCTATCCATAAATTTCTTAATATGAGCCAGATCTAATACATCTACTACTCTCCTAATCGAGTCATCATGGAAAAACTGATGCTTTATATGGCCAAAACATCCAAGGCGATTCTCTGTAACCTTATCTGTCACTGGAGCTACTCCAAGGTTTTCAAATTGAAATATTTAAGAAAAATTCCTCTACAAAATCTTCTTTTTCCTCCTCTACTTTTCCTTTACCATTGATCACCCTTCCAGGATTTGTGGGTTCTACAACAACCTAATCAAAGGCTGGACAACCTCCCTTAGCCTTCGCTGACTCCACCGGCACCAACCATCATCGGAGATCTGTCAACAACCATCGAGCAATCAGAAAGCACCATCTGTTGTTTTCCTGCAAAAAAAAAAAAAAAAAAATAAGGCCTGAATAGTTGTAAGAGCACTTGAATTACTGTTTTTCAGCAAACCAGAAAAAAGGATAAGAAGCTGTGACAAATGAAGCCTGAGTGCACAGATGGTGAATAGGCCTTGATCCATGTGTCATTCTCAAGAATCATATGGAACAACTTGGGTTCCATGCTTTCCTTCTCAGGATTCAAGAATCTAAGAGGAAGGTATTCATCCACTTTGCTCCTCGCATACCACATGTAGGGTTCATAGAGGATTTTTGGAATCTTGATGGTGCATTTCAAAAGGAAGGTAGAATAGTGTGAGATATGAATGCCATTTATAAAATTGTTGTTCTTTAAAGATGATAGCAAACCAAACAATAAAAATCTATTGTTGACATGCCTTTCAGTAAGGCCTCGTTTGACGCGGCTTATTTTCTACTTCTCCGTTTGAAAACGGCGTTTGGCGCTGTTTGAATATGCCGCTTATGTGGAAATGTTTTTAGCAGAACTTTGTTTTTTTATTGTTTTTAAGAAGTTTCTTGATATATGCTTCTCCGTTTAAGAACTCCATTTGCTCCACCAATATTTTTAAAACTACATTTTACAAAAGTTAAGGGATAACCAAACGAAGCCTAAACCACCCTTGAGTGTTGTTGTCAATATCTTTACTAAGGTTTTATTTGAGACAAATTTTTATCACTATTTTTCATTGATTTAAAAAAATATATATACTAAGGTCTCATTTGGGACAACTTTCTAAACTTACTTTTTAGTACAAAACTTCCTAGTTCATGAAATTTTTGTACTAAAAAAATGCTTTAGAAAGTAGTAAGAAAGCCATCCCAAATGAAATCTAAAAAGCTGCTTTGGAAAGTAGTAAGAAAACTATCCTAAACAAAATCCTAGTGTCAATAACTTTACTAAGGATAAATTTAATGAGTTAGAAGTTCACATTTGATCGATTTGGATGATTTGAACTAAGAATCAACTAAATCATAATCAATATTGCCGCTGATATGGTCAGATCCGCTCCACCTAACGATCCACAAACTGCTCTTTTCGTGCCAAGAAATCGCAGTAGAAGAGCACGCGGACGCAACTACAACAACGTCAACACCTCTACAAGATCTCAGTCCAATCCCAATGCTAATGTCATCTGTCAGATATGCTCAAAAAGAGGTCACACGGCTACAACCTGTTGGCATCGACTTGATCAAAACTATGGTCAGTCTCATACCACGGACGCTCACCGAGCATTAGCAGCACAAACCGAAAGCATTCCATCCAACTGGTACTTGGACTCTGGATCAACGTCTCACATAACAAGCTCGCTCGACAACATGTCCAATATTACACTTTATCAAGGCTCGGACACTCCTAAACGAAGTCCTAGTGTCAATAACTTTACTAAGGATAAATTTAATGAGTTAGAAGTTCACATTTGATCGATTTGGATGATTTAAACTAAGAATCAACTAAATCAATCAATTTCAATATTAAAATTAAAAAAATCAAACCAATAAAAATTAAACAATATCAAATTTTAATTTTGTTAATTGACTCAATTCAATTTAATTTTGAATGAATTAAAATATAATTAACATTAATAATAAATAAATAAAAAACTAAAAACTAGAAGTATCCAATCTTGAAAATAGGAAAATTGATGCCAAGAAAACAAACCCGAGTAGTCAAATCCCAGTGGTAGAAAAAGCCGAAAAGGTCCTATGAAAACTGAGCACAGCGTGAAGAACTGGATAATGTCGGCATGCAGTTCAACTTTCCTCTTTGTAGCTTTCATCTTTCCTCTTCCATGACTTTCTGTAAAATGGCTCCTAAGCAAAACGATGTGTCTCTCTTCAAGACCTTCTATAAGAAGATGGGAGTAAGAGGGCACTTTCAATTCAGACATTGTGATACCATAACGCTTTGTTAAGGCTAGTGTTTTAGAAGTGGAAAACATCCTTAAAACAAACACATCGAAAGAGAGAAGAATTCATCTGCGGAAAAGACTGCAATGTTGTGTCATTTTCCCCTTTATTAGAGAAGTCTTTTGTTGCTCTTAGGCTTCAGAAAACAACAGCAGCAGCAGCAGCAAGAATTTATCTCATTACGTGGAGTATGTCATGATTGTTCAATAAATTTTATGCTGACTGTCTACTACCAAATAAAACCTTCACTTTTCTCATATAAGATTTGGAACTTGACAACGGCGGTGTTGAAAACTATGCCCTCGAAGAATTTCTACGCGATGATATAGAGATTGATGAGAGCTTGCTGCAGCAGTGGAAGTGAGGGCTTCTGTTTAAGTTCAAGAGAATATTAATCAAGAAGTTAAGAGGAAAACTATGCTGTTCGGTGGACTAATTTGGTGTGTATACTCAACGCAGAAAAATTACTTCAGTCCCTCTCACAAGTATAATTGTTTTCCTGATTCGCGGCTGCTACCATGATGGCTATGGTAGCATCTTCCCCATTTCCCTATAACCAATTTTGTGATCACATCCGTTGGTGTAAAGCTAAGGAATAATAGTCTTTATATAATGAAGCTACACAAATGTCTTCAATATATATACAAGCACTACTTTGTACGAACATTAACTGAATGAATTGAAAAAATATTCTCTACCACTGTTTCGTTCATCTTCTGTTTTCTTATTTTCAGTGACTTCAGATTTATTCATGGTATGAGAACTATCACTGCATAACTGCATTCAATTCTGAATTTCTCTTCTTTATCCCTCCAGCCCATCCCTGTTTTCCATCTTCTTCATGAGCTTCTGCTGCGCCTTATGGCCAACTTCGCCCATTCTTCCGGGAATTCTCCTCATGTTGAAGACAGTCCCATTCTCAAAATGGCAAAAATCTCCATTCCTCAGCAAATATTTTTCATGCCCAATGTAAAAACATTGTGCACACTCAACTTGCGGCTAACAACTGCCCTATGTGGAGGTCTCAACTTCTCAAATTATTCAGGAGAATGATTTGATAGGTATCTTAATGGATCTACAGCTTGCCCACCAAAGAAAATAGTCTCCGAAGTAAGGGAAATTCATTCAACTCTTACCTTCAACATTTGGATGTTATTTGATCAAAATCTATCAGCTGTTCTTTGATGTGGAACATCATAGCTTAAGTGTTTCTTAGGACTAGCTTACTATAGTTTGTTATAATATTTCTAGAATCTTCTTAGTAGCTTATATGAGCAACATATTATAAGGAGGAGAAGTATTGATGAAAATATATTCTCTTTGAAGCTTTTGAAGCTTAGTTCTTGTCTTTGTTCCCTGGATTGGGAATTTCCTTCAAGCAGTCCCGATTCTTTTGACGATCACCACATCAGTTTGGTATCAGAGCCTTCGTCGACGAGCACTGGGATGGCCGAGAGCAGCCGTCGAGCAGTTTCTAATGAAGAATCGGACCTGCTTGAAGGGAATTCCCAATCCAGGAAACAAAGACAAGAACTAAGCTTCAAAAGCTTCAAAGAGAATATATTTGCATCAATACTTCTCATCCTTACAATATTTTGCTTATATAAGCTACTAAGAAGATTCTAGAAATATTGTAACAAACTATAGTAACTTAGTCCTAAGGAAAACTTAAGCTGTAATGTTCCACATCACTCTTCTTTGACAATATCAACTTCCATTCTTAACGTATATTTTGAATCTAGAATCATTAGCTGAAAGTTGGGCACCCCTTGAAAAACAGCTATAGGATTCGAGCAATTCAACCGAGGAATGAACTTCACAACCTTTCAATGAAAAATCAAACAATGCAACATACCTACAAGTGATGAAATGCAAAATGGATAATATAGCTACAGCCAAATCTACCCTCAAGCATTTAGCAGCGTGATTCTCAGAAAATTCACTCTTATTAATTTGGATGAACTCTACTCTGTTAAATTTAGAGAAGATATAAGCATTGCCCATGAAGCTCCTTGAGGCTTCACTCCAAGCGAGCAAGTCTTCCTTTCGCAATGACCAGCCGTTAACCATCTCGAACACCAATCAAGGGATCCATCCTACCCCTTAATGAACCTTATTCTCTCCAATATTCTTCATGCTCCTAAACTAACAAATAATATACTGTTAATTAAAAAACTTACCTTTGATAAAAAATGCTCAATATCTTTTGATGCTTCTGATTTTCACATAAAGGATCTAACGAACAAACAAATCCTTCTTCTCATGTCCATGCTCTGCTGTCTTGCCATTCCTCCTGTACAATTTGGCATCATCATTTTGGACATCCAAATCCCTCAACAATGGCCGTCTTAGCAAACCAAATTTCTTTTTAATGTATTTCTCAAAAGTTTTCAATTTGTAATGCGTGTTAAGTCTCGAAAAGTAAGACTATCCTTTGCTCAATCAAATTCTATCACTCATATACCTCTTGAGCTTATCTATTCTGATATATCGAGACCCTCACCAGTTACTTCAACTCAAGGTTCTTGCTATTAAATTTTTCTTATTCATCACTTTTTTAAATATAGTTCAGTATTTCTTATGAATGAAAAATCTGAAACTACCCAAATATTTCAATCAAAATTTTTGTTAGAACATCAATAACAAAAACCTCTAAAAACTTTGCATTCAGATGGTGGAGAGTATAAAAACAACACTCCTTAAAATATTCTCTAAATGTGATATTGTACATCAAATGACTTGCCCATATAACCCAAAAAAAGGCATAGCCCGCTGTAAATACGGACATCTAATAAAAATCGACCTTATTCTTTGAAACTCATCTGACTCACCATCTCTGGGTTGATACCCTTCTTACAATTGTGTTCTTTGAAACTCATCTGCCTCACCATCTCTGGGTTGATACCCTTCTTACAATTGTGCAGCTTCTTAATTGTCTACTGTCTGATAAGCATATTTAAAATCTCCATTTCAGCTCCTTCATAACAAGCAGCCTACTTACTCCAATCTCCAGGTTTTTTGTTTCATTTGCTATCCATAACCACATTCTCCAAACAAGCCTTCTCTAAGGTCCACTTGTTGCGTCTTCCTTGTTTATAGCTATCTCACATAAAGGCTTCAAATGTTATGATCCCACAACTGATAAAATATTCACAACTAATAAAAAATTCACTCAGGACATGTTCAATTTGATGAATCTCACGTGTTCTATCATGTGTTTCCACTTTCTAATATTCCTCTAACCTCACCCACAGAAACTGCTCCTCTTCTTTTAGTTGCAGCTTCTACCCAACCCAAATCTACTATATCAAGTTCGAGACCTAACAAAAATAACCGTCTCAGCTAATCCTATTATTCCCTCCACGCCTGCAATTTCATCTCTACCAAATGCATCATAGCCTCCTTCACAATCTAGCTCCATTTATTCATCAATACCACAACGAACTTCCCCTCAGCATCCTATGGTCATTTGTTTGCAAACCAGATCCCTTAAATCAAAACGTCTTCAACTTGGCTCATGTGGTGGTACTCCATTCACACCAACCAGCTACTCAGTTGCCATAAAATTTTCAGAATGGTGTAAGGCTATGTCAAGTGAGTTCCATGCTCTTCAATCCTAAGGTATTGGATGCTAATGCTACTCGCTACTTCTCTAAACTTCCTTAGTTGCAAATGAATTTTTTGAATAAAATGCAACTCAAATGGATCGATTGCTAATAAAAAAGCTCAATTAATGGCTCAAGAATATAGACTGGAGTATAAACTGTTAGAAATGAAAAGCAGATAGAAGAATACAGGAAATAGTATAAAAACATAGTAATGAAGCTCAGCAATATTTCCTCTTGCTCATTCGGCTTGAAGGCGTATTACAGCACAGTGAAATACTTATACAGTAAAACTAGGTAGAGACAAGGATACAGAGGTTGTTATAACAACCCAGGTGCGCATACACCCAATACGAATATTCCATTCTAAAGTAGCAGCAGCAATAGCGCGTGTAGTAAATGACCGTGAGCACCTATTGCTTAACACGCCCCATCAAACTGATGAAGCGTTGGCTGTAACCAATTTGCTAGATAGAAATTTAAATTGCTTGATAGGTAAAGATTTTGTGAAGAGATCAGCAACTTGATCCTGGGTAGCCAAGTGATGAACTATAATTTGCTTTGTTTGAATACAATGCCGAATGAAGTGACAATCCACTTCGATATGCTTAGTTCTGGCATGAAAAACAGGATTATTGGCAAGCGCAATTGCTGAAGTATTATCACAGTATAAAGGTGTAGGCGCTGTTGGAGGTGAGTTGAAATCAAAAAGTAATCTGCGAAGCCAAATAATTTCAGATGCAGCAGTGGCTAAAGCACGATATTCAGCTTCAGTCGAGGACCGAGCAACTGTGGATTGTTTCTTTGCTTGCCAAGAGATAATAGATTTGCCAAGAAAATTACAATACTCGGAAACAGATTTACGATCACTGGAGTCACCAGCCCAATCAGAATCAACATATCCATGGAGAGATAATGAATCTCGGTAAAATGGAATTCCATGAGTAAGCGTACCATTGATGAACCGAAGTAAGCGTTTTAGCTGTTCAAAATGAGATTGAAGTGGGGTATGCATGTGTTGACAAATCTGCTGAACAGCAAAGGTAATGTCCGGGCGAGTGAGTGTTAAATATTGTAAGGAACCAGCGAGCTGACGGTATAGAACTGGATCAGGAAACATTTGCTGAATTCTGACATTTGAAGCAGATTTTGACGTAGTGGGAGTAGAAACACTTTTGTTGTTATCCATACCAGCCTTCTGAAGGATGGACCGAGCATATTGAGTTTGATTTAAATGTACCCCATAAGAAGTAGTAGTCACCTGAATACCGAGAAATTGGGAAAGAGATCCCAAATGCCGCATGGAAAATGTAGTTTGTAAATTAGTAAGCAAGCTGTCTAGTGTTGCTTGATCATTGCCGGTCAATAAAATATCATCCACATATATTAAAATGTAGAGAATTTTAGAATTGGACCGAAACACCATAAGAGACGGATCTGCATCACTGAATTCAAAACCAAAATTCTGAAGATGAGTGGACAATGTGGCATACCATTGTCTAGGGGACTGTTTTAAGCCATATATGGCTTTCTTTAGACAGCATACATGATCTGGATATAGTGAATCAACAAACCCCGGAGGCTGTTTCATGTAAACTCGATCAGGAAGTGATCCATGCAGAAACGCATTTGAAATATCCAGTTGAGAGATCGGCCAAGAATGATGGATAGCAACAAGAATAAATACTCGAACCGTAGGCATTTTTGCCACGGGACTAAAAGTTTCTTGATAGTCTAAACCAGGTGCTTGATTAAAGCCTTGTGCAACCAAACAGACCTTGTACCGAGCAATTTTTCCATCAGAGGTGAGTTTGGTACAGTAAATCCATTTGTAACCAAGCACATTATGAGCTTCAGATGAAGGAACGAGATCCCAGGTTCCTTGGGACTGCAAAGCTTGAAATTCAGTGGACATCGCCTTTCGCCAATGCTCTATTTTAGAAGCCTGCACAAAACTGGTAGGATCTTCTGGATATATGAGATGAGTAAGATTGAAAATATGCTTTGGTTTTATGATGCCATGCTGTAGACGGGTAACCATGGGATGATGTCGTGGAATGGAGGAAGGCTGTAAAGCTGGCTGAGACAAAAGTGGACTATGAACAGATAGGGAATTAGATGAACTAGTAGGAGAACTGACTGAATGTGATTTTGATGAGGGTGTAGACAATACCGAAAACTGATTCGAAGCAGGAGAAGAATGATATGTAGGAACAAGTAACAATGGTGGAATATTATCTGGAGACTGAGATGATGCCGTAGAATTAGATGATTGAGAGAAAGGAAAAACGGACTCATTAAACACAACATGACAGGATGTGTAGATTTTATGTGTGGAGATATCTAGGCACCGATAACCTTTCTGAAAGGGAGCGTAGCCAAGAAAAGCACAAGGTCGAGAGAATGGAGAGAGTTTGTGAGAGGCATAGGGACGAAGCCACGGATAACATAAACAGCCAAATACCTTAAGATGATCATAGGATGGGGCTGTCTTCTAAAGAAGCTCATATGGAGAGACATTGCCTGTATTGGATGAAGGCATTCTATTGATTAAATAAACAGTATTGAACAGAGCTTCTACCCAAAAATAGTGAGGAAGATGAGCAGCAATCAACAGAGAACGCAAAGTTTCACAGATGTGGCGGTGTTTACGTTCAGAAACACCATTTTGAGATGGTGTATAGGGACAGGTATACTGATGAAGAATGCCATGGTGTTTTAAAAAAGTTTGAAATGAATTATTCAGGTATTCCCCTCCACCATCTGTTCGCAAAATTTGTATAGGAGTTTGAAATTGACAGTCAACCATCCTTTTGAATTCACAAAATTTTGAGAATGCATCAGATTTCTTTAGGAGAGGATATACCCAAATGTATCGAGTGCAATCATCAATAAACAAAAGATAATAACGATAACCAGACGCAGAATTTGTGGGAGAAGGACCCCAAATATCTGAGTGTATTAATGTAAAAGACTCATTACAACGACTTGATGAATATACATACGGAAGACGATGGCTCTTGGCCACAAGACATACATGACAGACAGACGCGTTTGCGGTTTTACAAATAACCGGAATTTTATTAGCTAAAGATGATAAAGTGTTGAACGCAGGATGCCCCAACCGGTGATGCCACAGATCGGGAACGACTTGAGCAAAAACTAAAGCAAGTGAAGGAAGCTTGGACGTTGACGCTGAAGAGGAAGAAACCGGATAGAGGACATTAATACATGGTCCCTGAAGAAGAGGCCGCTGAGTCTTCCGGTCCTTGATAAAATAGCCAGAAGAAGTGAAAGAAATGTCACAATCATTATCATGAGCTAAACGATGAACAGAGAGAAGATTAAAGGAGAGATTTGGAACAAGATGAAGTTGAGATAATCGAAGGCTACCTGCAGGAGTGGGTAGGATACCTTTACCAGTATTTTGAATCGGAATGGGCTGACCATTTCCGAGTATAATCTGATTGGATCCGCTGTATGATTGAGAAGACTGAAGAAGATTTGGATCAGCGGTTAAATGAGATGAAGCTCCACTATCCATAAACCACTCAGTGGCCGGTGTAGAATTGGCAGACGTAAATATAGCAGAGTTTGGCGGATCATTAGTGTATTGAGGGTCATGGCGATACCAACAACGAACGGCGGTGTGTCCCGGTTTTCCACATATTTGACAAGCAACGAACGGTCGCGTGGAACGACCACCACGACTACTGGTGGAGGTAGCTGGAGATGATTTGGCCATGGTAAGCGAGCGTCCATGAGAGTTGTTAAACCGTCCACGTCCCCGACCGCGAGATGCAATGAGGGCAGTAGCAGAGCTAGTGAGCTGAAGCGAACTTAATTCGCGTGTGACTTCATGAGCCAAATTCAATTCTTCACTGCACAATAAGGTATACAAGTCATCAAGTGACAAGGGCTGAAGATTCGTTCGGATGGCTGTTTTAAATGCCTGATAAGTAGCTGGCAAACCATTCAAAGTGTGATGAATGATTTCTTATGAATCAAGCGTCAAACCAGCGGCTGCTAAGGAATCGACCTTAGCTTTAACTTCCAACAGATAAGTTGTCATCGACTTATCTTTCATGGTAAGATGCTGCAACTCATTTCGCAATTGCATAATGCGTGAGCGAGTCGACGACTGAAGCCGTTTGGCGATTGTATTCCAGATTTCGGTGCAGTGTTCAAGATCTAACACATACGGAAGAATAGCGGGTGAAATAACAGAGTAAAGTGCGGCAGCTAAATTCTGATCAATGAGAACCCAAGAAGTGTATTGTGGATTTAAGAGAGGAGAACCGTTCTAATCAAAAACAAATTTCTGTGGACAAGCAACAGTTCCATCGAGAAATCCCTCACATCCATTGGCACGAAAAAGTTTGGCAACTTGCGATTTCCAGGTGGGATAGTTTTCCGTTGTCAATGGACTAGCAACTATGTTCTTCACATTGGACATCAAGAACTTTAACTAGGAAGGAATAGTAGCATCCAGCATCCCTCCATTTGCGTCAGCTTTGTCTGGCTGAACAGTCGACGATGCAGAGGATGAACTCATCAGGAGTCACTGCTCTGATACTATGTTAGAAATGTAAAGCAGATAGAAGAATACAGGAAATAGTATAAAAACAGAGTAATGAAGCTCAGCAATATTTCCTCTTGCTCATTCGGCTTGAAGGCGTATTACAGCACAGTGAAATACTTATACAGTAAAACTAGGTAGAGACAAGGATACAGAGGTTGTTATAACAACCCATGTGCGCATACACCCAATACGAATATTCCATTCTAAAGTAGCAGCAGCAATAGCGCGTGTAGTAAATGACCGTGAGCACCTATTGCTTAACATAAACTAGATTATACAAAAACATTAGGTCGGTCGCCAAATTTCCTACCATTTGTTTCTTGCTAACTGTAGCTGTCTGGTCCTTCAATTGGATCCCATGTAGCTACTCGAAAAGGCCATTTCCAAATCATGTATATACTTAAAAAGCCCATTTATGGCCTTAAAAGCAAGTGCCGTGACAATGGCATAAAACTCTATCAATTTATCTTGAATGGTGAAGCTTCTTTTGCAACTCAACCAACCCTTTATGATCTACCACTCAATACCCATCTTTATGTTCTCATCTATATGGACGATATCTTTCATAAATTCTTACCGGCAACAACCACACCGCCATTTCAACTCTTCTAGAGAATCTTTATCAAAAAACTTAGGAAAAGAATTTAGAACCTATATCATACATTATTGGCATTCAAGCTATTTCAACTCCTACAATTATTACTCTTCATCAATAAAAGCGTGCCACAAAATTCTTCATATGATTGGAATGATTGTATGCATCTTTTCCCAAATCTATACCTTTCAAATCAGCTCTTGCCAAAGCATCTACAACCTCAATTATGGATGCTAAACTATTTCATCAACTAGCTGGCTCATTATAAGATCAAACTATTACAATGCCTGATTTATAGTTTGTCGTAAACAAACATTGCAGCATATACATCAATCATTACAAATCCATCTACTGCTCCTCAAATGTATTATTAGGTACATTAAAGGAACTCTTAATCATGGCATATCTATTCAAAGAGATCTCAAGCTTCATGCCTGTTCAGGTTTTAACTGAGCCAGCAATTCTTGGCAACACTCTTATTTCTTAGAATGCAAAAAAACAGTCCATCATTGCTTGTTCTTCGATGAAAGTGGAATATCACACTTTAGCTAAAACCACCACTGATCTCATTTGGATTCATTTTCTTTGTCCATTATGGCAATTATTTCCAATCAAATTTCATGCACACCTGAAGCAAATTGAGATTGATCATCACTTTTAGGAAATGCATTATTACCAAGAAAACTGTCTTAAATCGCACTTTTTCTCTAGATCAACTATCAAAAAATTTTACAAAAGCACTTTCGAGTCTCCAATTCGAACTTTTTCCTGGCAATTTGATAACATGGCTTTGACCATCAATTTAAGTGTACGTGTTAACAATACCAATCAAGGCAGCAAAAACACTTTAATAGCCCCTCTCACAACCCAGCAGCCACTTCCTCAGTATAATTGTCTCTCTGATCCCTATAACCAATTCTGTGATCACAGCATTGCCCTTAAAAACTTTAGGATATAAT
>NW_021319580.1:465569-488918 GCF_001605985.2 Dendrobium catenatum
AATTGATCTGCTCTTGTGCCAATTATATTTGTCAACCTAGGAATGAGTGATCCATAAATAGCTGTTCTAAGATGTATAATCTGACAATTTGATTGTATATTATTTCAACTCAAGGTTTAAAATTGCGTATTCGGGTATTGAGGCGTTTTTCGTTCGTGAGGCGAGGCGTAAGCCTCAAGGCGATTTGAGGCGTAAGCCTCAAAATCAAAAAATTGCGTAAACATAAAATAATAAATTTTGTATATACTAATGAGTAAATAATATATAAAACATAAAAATGCACAAGATAAATAGCAATGACATTAACATATCACATAAGAAGTTAGGAACTCACTAGTCATTAGCATTATCATCACTCATCAGTCATCACTAAGGGGGTCTTCATTTGAATCATCATTATGATGAGCTGCTCTCTCATCTTCCCCCTCTCCTATAGAGTCCAATATCTCCCAATCAGCTTCTTCTTCCTCATTATTAGTTATCTTCCTCTTCCCTAAATAGTAGAAATTTTTGAACAATATCATAATGAATAATAGTGTAATACATTAATAAAAGTTTAAGAAAAGAAAACTATATTATTTATATACCTTTTTTGATTTGTTCTTGAGTTGTGGTGGATGTGGATGCTTTAAGACCATCAAAGAAATCAACATTTAAATCTTCATCTTGTAATTCAGACGGCATCACTTCAACTTCATCATCTACAAACCACTCATCATCAGATGCCACATCATCGCAAAGCAAAGGATCTTCATCATCCATTAATCCTTTTTTCTTCAAATTTCTATCTCTGAGTCTCCTATTATACATAATGTACACCAGTGAGTTCATCCTCAATGTCGACAAGCGATTTCTCCTCTTTGTATGCACTTGGTTGTAGGTACTCCAATTCCTTTCACAGCCAGATGAAGAGCATGTCAAGCCCAAAACTTTCACAGCAAAACGTTGTAATTCTGGAGTCCCATCACCAAATTGAATCCACCACTCAACTGGAGATCGTTTGGCAATTGTATCTTTTGCTTGTTGTAATCCAAAAAAACCTTCTTTGTTCCTAAAAGGTACCAATTGCAAGTCAGCATTTGATCTTTCAGTTGCATCACTTATTAGACGATCCATGCAATGATATAATCCCAACTTTATTTCAGGGTTTGTAGACTTGTTCTCTGCATATTGATACTGAGGGTTTAGGTAGTAGCCAGCGGCATGCAAGTGTCGGTGAAGCTGTAGTTCCCACCTATCATCAATAATATTCCAAATTTTCCTAAAGCTTCCCTCACTGCCTCCTAAGTTGGAGGCAATCATCTCTTTGGCTTCATCCATAGCATTGTAGATGAAACCCATTGCAGGCTTCTTCTCAGCATCCACCATCCTTAAAACATGAACTAAAGGTCTAGTGGTTGTAATGTCATATAAGACACTTTGCCAAAATCTGTCATTTAAAACAATCTTTCTAATCTCTTTTCCCTCAGCCTTCTTCGCCCAAGCACAACTCAACCACTGTGTAGATGTGAACATAGCCTCTAAAGGTTGTCTGGCATCCAGCATGCTCTCTAAGGTCAAGTATGCGGTGGCAAATCTTGTTGCGGCTGGCCTTAGAATTTCTTTCTTCGAAAACTTTCTCATAAGAGCTAGAATCCAAGAGTGGTTGTAAATAAACTTGGTTATTTTTTTGGCTTTAGTGAGTGTATTTTTATGTTGAGGTAGATCCCCAAGCTTCTCAAGAATCAGATCTATGCAATGTGCAGCACATGGAGTCCAATACAAATGTTTCCTCTTCTCCATAAGTTTATTACCTGCAGCCTTATAAGAACTTGCATTATCTGTCACAATTTGTACAACCAAATGTTCTCCAATCTCTTCAACAATGCTATCTAATAATCTAAATATGAACTCAGCATCTTTGACCTGGTCAGATGCTTCAATTGACCTTAAAAACACAGTACCATAAGGATTATTAATGAGGATGTTGATCAGACTTCTATGTTTGATATCAGACCACCCATCTGACATAATTGTTACTCCTGTTTGGACTCAAGTCTTCTTAATTTCTTCAATGCTTTTATCAGTGCTTTCTAACTCCTTCAAAATTCATATTCTTAAATTATACATGGTTGGAGGTTTGAACCCTCTCCCAAATGCTCCAACTGAACGAATCATGTTGTAATAAGCAGGTGATGTTGCAACATTAAATGGAATTGCATTTTCGTAGAAGAATCTGCCTATATCCTTACACACTCTTCTCCGCGCCTCTCTTGCATTTTCTGGTGCTATCTTCTGTGTAGTAGAAGGCCTATCCTCTGATGTGTCAACCATATAATGATCCATAGGCCCTCTAGCACCCCTAGATGAAATGGGCTTCATAGAAGAAAATAAATCCCTAACGCTACGCTCACTCCCTTAGTAAGATCCAACATCAACTCTATCCTCAAATTGCTTCTGTGCAAGATGTTTTGATATGGTAGACTTATTCATGTATGATTTTATATCATCCCTTACAGTATCAGGAACTTTGGAGCATGGAGTAACATTCTTGTGAGAGCCTGAATAGTGTTCCTTCATCCTAGTCACACCACCTTTCACAATTTTATCACAGTAATTGCATTTCAGATAGACATATGTTTTATCACTGCCTCCTACATCCACCTGAGTGCTATGTTTCCATATTTGATCTTTTCTATGACCTGATGCAGCTTTATCCTTATTTCTGATCATTCTGATTGAACAAAAATAGGAAATGAACGAGTTCTTACTAATCTTTTCTATGAACTGATGCAGGTCATACGAGACAGCAGCCTCAGACAGAAGCGGCCGCCGGTCGGACAGAGAAAACAGCAACCCAACTCGCAGTAAAAGAAACCTCCAAGCAAAAGGCGAAGAGAGCAGCTCTTGTTTAGGGTTTAGTATGAGTACTAGATGTGTTCAGTATTATATAATGTCGAGCCGTCGATAAATTTTCTGGATGTGTTCAATTTTATATTGTGTGTATTTTATGCGTATATACTGCGTATGTAATGCTTATTTAAGCGTATATACTGCGTATGTGAGACGTAATCTATGCGAATTTTATACATATTTTGTAAAACTTCTTCTAAAGTATTTGTAAATTAGCAGTTGGAGGAGTTGTAACTTAATGTATGATTTTGTATTAATATTTAATAAAACATATGATTTTTTGTTATAATATGAGTGCTAGATGTGTTCAATATTATATTGTGCGTAATCTATGCGTACGTTGTGCGTAATATATGGGTATACAATGCGCATACCATGCGTATTTTGTGCGTACTCTCTGCGTGAACATTGTGTATTTAGAAAAATAAAAAATAATTAAAAGAACATTTAATAGAATTTGATAAATATAATTTTAATGACTATATACAGTATAAAAAACACAAGAACAAATTAAAAGAACATTTATAACAAATACAATTTTACAAGAGAATCTATGTACATTCTATTAAAAATATTAAACCAAAATAATTACAAGAGAAACTTGCTTTGATGTTTAGACATGATTGTCAATCAGAAGTAATACAGGCTTAATATAAGGTAAGATTTTTTACTTAAGAGTTAAGAGCGAAGTCTAAAGCTATTGGTAGATTGTGATTCATTTGAGGCTAAGTATTACCTAATTTTGAAATGTACTTATTTATCCTCATCCTCAAAAGAATCACAATCTAACAGCAACTTTAGATTAAACTCTGAAGTAAAAAATCAAACCTTCTGTCAACCCTGCATTACTTCTGTTTAAAAAAATCAGGCGTTACCATAAGGCAAGCGTTCCTGCTTTATATAATGAAAATTTTAATGTTGAACAATAGTAAGCAATAAATTGTAAATAATAGCTCATAAAAATTCAACCAACCCTCCCAACCATATCTGTCACCCGTCATTTCACAACTAACGAAAATTATTATTCATGTTACGGCCCCTTAGTCCATACAAAATGTAAGTAACCTAAAACATTTAATATAATGTGTGCGTGTATTATGCGTACTCTATGCGTCTTATATGAGTAATTTGTGCGTGTATTATGCGTACTCTATGCGTCTTTTGTGCGTTCTTTATGCCTATTATTTAAAAACATTTAAAAAATATTTTTAAAATAATTTTTTTATTTAAAACAAATAAGAAATTCAAACACTAATATTTAAACGCAAATGTCAAACACAAAATCTTTCAAACATCATATTCCTTATTTTTCTTCTTTAAATACAATCCACAAAGAGCCATAAACCCTTTGTACTTGTTTAAATATTATATTCAAGACTAGAAAATGAAATCATAATAATCACATTGCGTTTAATTTGTAATAACAAGTTTAAATTCAACGTGTTAAACATATTCCTCATCATTTTAATGTAACTTTAAAACAAAGATAAATATTAATTAAAATATTTAATAAAATTTGATAAATAAAATTTACTACGTAATTTGTGCGTGTATTATGCGTACAAGCGTTTTTTGTGCGTAATATATTCGTGTATACTGCGTACGATATGCATGTTGTGTGCGTGCGTAATGCGTTTCCTTTAAAAACATTTAATAGAATTTGATAAATAAAATTTACTGTGTAATGTGTGCGTATATGATGGTACTATATGCGTCTTTTGTGCGTGCGTTATGAGTATTATTTAAAAACGTTTAAAAATCATTTATAAAATTATTTTTTTGTTAAAACAAATAAAAAATTCAAACACTAATCTTTAAACGCAAATGTCAATCACAAAATATTTTAAACATCATATTATGCCTATTATCTACTTACGATATGCGTAATATATGCGTACAATATGCCTACACAATACCGTACGATATGCGTAATTTATACGTATTATCATTTAATAAGTTATTTTTTAATCAAATCAATGTAAATAACATTTATACACAGAATTGAAAAATATATTCTTCAGAAATAAACATTTATACACATAATGATAAATATTTATACAAAGAAACTGTTTAAACATTTATACACAGAAATATTTATACACAGAATGATAAATATTTTACATAATGAAAAACTGTTATTTTTCCAACGTTTTACAAAATATTTCATATGCAAATTCTGCCCTATACTTTGTCATATGTTCTTGTCAATTTGTACTATCAGTCCAATCAGTGTTGCCTTCAAGACTTATTCTTTCCATATATTTACAGACATACATTCCGCAATCTACAGAATTCTCCTGTTTTGGTGCACCTTTAATAGTAGAAAGCTTCCCTTTTCTGATATCACTATTAAAAGATCATTTTGTGTCAGAATATAGGGCTTTAAGCTAAAAAATACGTAGAGCAAAGATTAGTTCTGTAAATTTTTTAAAAATTGAAGAGTTCATGTTCATCTAACACTTACGATTTTTGAAACAACAAGAATATGCTCTTTGACGCGGTGGAGCAATGAGTCATAAAATTTTCACTTTTGTTCTTTCAGTAAACCAACCAAAAGGATAATGTGCGAGGATTCAATGATTAGCTGTAATAAAATGTTGTTTGAAGAAACAAAAAGTTCGATTATATGGTCGATTTGCAATTTGGACAATTTATCCCTTTGTTATTCTGCAAGTGCAAGTAGTAAATGTAACTATATAAGAACTAAGAAATGAATACTAAGTTACTAAAAAATTAAACTGATTAATTAAATACTAAGTTACTAACCCAATAGACTTGAGAGATGTATAGAAATTTATGGTACTTGCCAGGCATAAGATTACACTTCTCATCTAACAAAAAGGCAAAAAGATCTACCTGTTCATTGCCTAAATAATTGTCGCTTAATAGCTCGTCAATTTCAGCTCTGGAAATAAGAATGTTACTAACAAACAAGATACTATCGTCCCTGCAAAAAAGAAAACATTAAATACGCATTTAAAAAGGTCAAAGATTGCATGATCCTAAATTGGTTTAGTTGAACTAATATAGCCTAGACTTTAAACAATCTCTAGATCCTTTATGATTAACCTAATTCAAATTGGACTTATGATCAATGAGATCTAATAGCCATGGACTTAGTCAAACCAATCCATCATTAACTTAACCCAACCTTAGTGAAACACAAGCAAATTGGTTTAAGTTTTGACCAATTAAATTCACCCTTGAATTAGACATTTATTAACCAAGCCTACTTCAGGCCCCCTTGACTAACTAGACCCAAATAAAGCCTACCAACGCTAATTTGAAACATCCTTAGCTTATATTGCATGAATAATTATCAAGTTGGTCAACTTAATCCTAATGTTATAATGTCCCAATCCAACAAGCTAATCAAAACCTCTTAAGCTAATGAAAAATGTAGATACTTTCAATAAGTCAATGCCATAACTCTTTTAGCTTTATTTTCTATAGAAGTTCCAATTATTTATTATTAACTTAGATTCAAATTATGTTGAGTAACTTAATCGTAAGAAGAACATCTAACAAAACTGACATTAATTCCTATAAGCACAATATACAGTTCAAGACGTGCTAAAATAATTCTAGATTATTTCTAAAATCTTTCAGTATTTTGCCTTATTTTGGATTTCATTTTAATCCTATTGCATTTCATTGTTAGGATAATCATTATTTCAAATTAGAATAGGATTTTTACAAGTTATCTAAATTTAAAATCAAATTTGTTTGATTTATCTTGTAACCAATGTTATTTATAGTATTGAATTATGAAAGACATTTCAAACACTTCTTCCCTTTATGGGCTCACGAGCTGAGCTTATCGAGCTCGAGCTCAAACTCAAGCTCTTATAGTAAGCGAGCTTGAGTTCAAGCTCGATGAGGCTCGGCTCATGAGCTCGCGAGCCGACTAGAATTAATGTTTGAATTTTTGTATTATAATTAAAATTTTTATTGCATTTAAATTTTTTTTAAAAAAACTTTGTTCTAATCTTCAATAATATTAGTACAGCAGCTTTGTAATTAACTAAGACAGTTCATATTCTATCATATCTGTGATTTACATGTGTACATGCCTTTACTTTATCTATCTATATATACTCACCTATGTACCTACTGAAGATTTGAATAATACAATATTATTTCCTTTAACCTTTGTCTTCTTCCCTGTCTCTCATCTTACTCTTCTTGGCCTTGTGTTTCTACATGGTATCAGGCCTCTCTTTCCTACCTCTACTCTAAAAGATGGCGGCATCCCACTCCGCTTCTTCCACCATCGAGCAACAATCAAGCACTCCGATGGAAATCTCTCCCATCTCCCATTCTCTCAAGTTTGTGGTTTCAAATCTCAAAACCCTCATCCCAAATCAACTTTCATCGGATAACTATCCGATTTGGCACCATCAGATCCTCAAGCTTCTTCGGCCAAGTCATTCAGAGAATACGTCCGACCCGTCCGCTGCATCAACGCACAAGAATTGGCGCATTACTGATCAGAACCTTCAGGCGGCTCTCTGTTCGACGATATCTCCGACGGTGCTGCCATACATTCTTCATCTTGACACCACTCATGAGATCTGGCAAGTTCTTGAAAGTCTGTTTCAGGCAACCAGCCGATCAAAAGTGATTCAACTCAAAAACAAGCTTCACCACGTCTCCATTAAGAATCTTTCTATGATTCAGTATCTGACCGAGATCAAGAAACTCGTCGATCAGATTGCCTCCGCCGATTCCACCATAGACTCCAAAGACATAATACTATACATCTTGAACGGCCTGCCTCATGCGTATCAATCGTTCAAGACGTATATTCGCAACTCGCCTACGCAAATCCAACTTGAAAACCTGTACGCATTGCTCATCAGTGAAGAAATTCACATCAACGCCGACGCAGCTCGCAGTTCCAATGACCCTATTCAGCAGGCTGCCCTGTACGCTAACAGGGGTCGCGGTCGACGAACCAGGGGTCGTTCTACGCAAACTCAAACCTCTAATGGCCGATCGGGACAACAGCAACAACAGGCAACCACATGCCAGATTTGCGCCAAGAAAGGCCATACGGCCGATGTCTGTTGGCATCGTATGAATGCCAACTATAACCCGCAAACGAACAATCTTAAACAGAACAATGCTCTCGTGGCAAACTCTGATGCACCATCCTGCGACTAGTATCTAGACTCTGGGGCCTCCTCGCACATGACCAATGCGGCCGACAATCTCAACCAAACCACTCCATATCCAGGATCCGAAGGAGTCTTCATCGGGGACGGAAGAAACATTCCCATTGCTCACTCGGGCACGGGTATTCTTCCAACCCCGAATCGTAAGCTTCACTTATCCAACTTACTCCACGTTCCTGCTATCTCACACAATCTTATATCTATTTCTCATCTTGTTAAAGATAACAATATTTCAGTTACATTTGACCCTATGGGTTTCGTGTTTAAGGATCTGACGACAAATCAGCAGCTTCTTTGCGGTCCATGTAGCGCCGGGCTATACAAAATCTCACCAAAGGAAACAACAAATAACCACACATCCGCTCTTCAGGCGTCCAAGAAACAGACCTCGAAGTGGCATGATTGACTCGGACACCCTCATCTACGGGTTATGCAAAGCATTGCTCACAGCAATCCCAGTTTACAAATTCCGCATTCTTCTTTTCCTTGCATTACGTGTATTCAATGTAAAAGTCACAAAATACCGTTTGAATCTTCTAAATCAAGAAGACAACATCCTCTTGAACTTCTACACTCTGACGTATGGGGACCGGCACCAGTTACCTCTACTCAGGGCTATCGATTCTTTGTTATTTTTGTAGACGATTTCTCCCTATTTACTTGGATCTTTCCGATCTTACACAAATATGGTGTTATTACTGTTTTTACGCAATTTACTAAGTTCATTGAAAATCAAACAAATTGCAAGATCAAAGCTATTAGGACTGACGGTGGCACTGAGTTCGTTAATCAACAGATGCAAACATTTCTTCATTCCAAAGAAATTCAGCATCAATCCTCATGTCCTTACACCCCGGAACAAAACGGGGCGGCGGAACGTAAAAACAGTCACATTCTGGAGACAACTTGATCCCTCATTCACAAAGCATCTATTCCATTGCACTACTGGCTCGAAGCCAGCTCCACGGCGGTTTACCTGATCAACCGGATGCCCTCTCCCAACACCTTCAACAAGTCTCCACTGCAACTACTATTCCATACCACACCCGATTATACGCACCTACGGACATTTGGTTGTGAGTGCTTTCCCCTGCTACCCAAGCACACACGTACAAAACTCGAACCAAAGTCCAGCTCTTTTGTCTTCATGGGATACTCCAACACTCACAAGGGTTACAAATGCCTAAACAGGGAATCAAACAAACTATTCATCTCCCGTCATGTTATTTTTATTGAGGACTCCTTCCCATTTAACAAAACTATTGTTTCCCCGCAGCTCACAGTAAAGGATATCCCCCCTTCCATGCTTCTACTCGTGTCCAAATCCTCGGAAATCCGACCACCTTCCCCAAAGCGATCGCAACCCATTCAAGAAACACCAAGCTGCACGACACTACAGAACAACTCCTCCAGTCACTTCAATTCGGTAGATCTTCCCACTCCTGCAGACAGTCCACAACCGACTGTACTAGCACCCAAACATCCCATGATTACAAGGATGCAAACGGGCTCCTTAAAACCTTCCAGACATCTCAATCTTCTCACCACTAGCTACCCAACATCCGACCCCGATCCCACCAGTTATATGGAAGCAAGTAAACATCCAGAATGGCGACAGGCAATGGCAGAAGAGTTCATAGCCCTTCAGCAGCAGGGCACATGGTGCCTTGTCCCACCTCCTCCCAAGGCACCCATTCTAGGATGTAAATGGACTTTTCGCAAGAAATTTAACTCAGATGGCTCGATAGCAAGATTTAAGGCCCGTCTAGTAGCTCAGGGCAACCAGCAAGAATACGGTATAGACTACGGCAAGACGTTTAGTCCGGTGGCAAAGCTCCCCACCATCAGAGTCTTATTCACTATTGCTCTATCCCAAGGATGGCCGGTGCAACAGTTGGACGTCTCCAACGCGTTTCTCCACGGCCAACTTACAGACACGGTCTACATGGCTCAGCCGAGAGGCTTCACCGACAACTACCATCCGAATCACGTTTGTTGGCTTCGAAAATCTATCTATGGTCTAAGACAGGCGCCGCGCCAGTGGTACACGACCTTCACAAATTATCTGATCACGCTCGGATTCCAGTACAGCAAAGCAGACCCATCTCTTTTAACTCTTCAACAAAATCAGACTTACATCTTTCTACTCGTCTACGTCGACGACATTCTCGTCACCAGCAACAACAAGGAAGCCATTACAAAAGTGCTGTCCAAGATGCATTCGAACTTCAACATGAAGAACCTAGGACCAGCTCATCACTTCCTTGGAATCAAAATTCAAAAGCTAACAGATAAGTACTTCTTGTCTCAATCATCTTACGCTGTATCGATTTTAAAATCAGTCAATCTCGCTGAATGTAACCCTCTCTCTAATCCTTCATGCACCAAACTTCCAGATCAGGTACCTGAGGACGCCAATCTTGCGGCAACAAGCACATACCAAAGGATCATCGGATCATTACAATATCTTACTCTAACCCGTCCCAATATCGCATATGCCATCAACGTGCTCTCTCAACATATGCACGACCCTTCTATACAACATGTCTACCTTCTTAAGAGATTGTTACGCTACATCAAAGGGACACTAGAATTCGGTCTACCCATTCTCAAAGCACCGCTCACTCTGTCTACCTACTCCGACGCCGACTGGGCAGGCGATCCAACTACAAGAAAGTCCACTACCGGTCACTGCACCTTCTTAGGCAACAAGCTCATCTCATGGGCTGTCAAAAAGCAGTCCACGGTTGCCCGGTCATCAACGAAATCCGAGTATAAGGCACTTGCGGCCGCTACCGCAGATACCATCTGGCTTAAAAGATTACTCAACGACTTCTTCATCCAACACAGCCTACCAATCGATCTATTCTGCAACAACATGTCCGCCATAGATCTTGCTCACAACCCGGTGTTTCACGCAAGAACTAAGCACATTGAAATAGATCACAGGTTCGTCCGCGATCACATTCAAAATCAGGCTATTCGTCTTCTCCCAATCGGAACTACCTACCAAATCGCCGACATTCTGACAAAGTCGCTATCTACACCACGGTTTAAGGAATTAAGATCCAAACTGACCGTTCAGGAAGAACACTCTGTTTGATGGGGGCTATTAGTACAGCAGCTTTGTAATTAACTAAGGCAGTTCATATTTCTATCCTATCTGTGATTTACACGTGTACATGCCTTTACTTTATCTATCTATATATACTCACCTATGTACCTACTGAAGATTTGAATAATACAATATTATTTCCTTTAACCTTTGTCTTCTTCCCTGTCTCTCGTCTTGCTCTTCTTGGCCTTGTGTTTCTACAAATAGCTGCATAGTTAATAATATAAAAAAGTATCACATATCAATGCTAATAAATGCCAATAAATGCTCCAGCCGTGCTCGAGTTCCACGTGAAAAGATGTGGAGATCACGCAATTGCAAAACGTGGAGAAAAGATGTGTAAAAATCTAATAAATGATGCAGCCCTTACAAAAGAGTTTCACATCGCCTCGTTTATGGGTTCCACCTGTGCGAAAATCGGGAGGGAAAACAAAAATCAAGCAAAAACTGACGCAGCGGGCGCGAAATCGAGCGGCTTGATGAGCTCGATACAATGTCTCGAGTCGAGCTCAAGCTTGACTCGAGTTCGAGCTCAATATTTAACTCTTGAGTTGAGCTCGAACAGCCTCTGACTCGAGCTTGACTCGACTCATTTATACCCCTACTCCCCTTGCATTCTCTCTCCTCCTATTCTCTCTAACAGGGTTCTTCTTAACAAGGCAATATGAAAACACAAATCCTAAGATTCTCATAATCTCAAAAATTCTCATAGGCATGATTCCCAAGGTCAAAAACATGTTTCTCTCAGGAGTCCCACCTTATTGAGCCCCTCAGTTGCTTCCCCTCTCTTAAAAAAAAATTCCTTTTCTGATTCACTCACATCCCAAGGGTTGACTTGATAAAGGAAACCACAAAAAAAAAAAAACAATTCGACAGAAAGAAGTAGCAAAAATGAAAGCTTAGGAGAAAATGTCAAAGGCCATCATCAAATTAACATTAAATCATCCTTCCTTTTACATCAACAAATGATCCGAAATACCAAAATGCTGTTAATATGGAAAAAAAAGGAATAATTTGATAAATACTTTAAAAATGCTGAGCCCTTGGATAGAGATGCATTGCATGGATTGTGGAATCCAAAAGTTTGGGGCTACTGGCTTTTAGGCAACTTGGTTTCATCTTTATAGTAACTGTCCTTTCTTTTCAAAAACAAGTTGGATCATTAAAGGGACGGATTATGTTGATATTTGCATACATTTCAGAACACTTTAGTCAAAAGCATACTTCATTTTCGAACAAAAACTAGCATCAGAAAGAACGAAAATGATATTAAAGTAACAAAAAGTGAATTATGAGAAAATTAGCAATAGTTGTTGGCTTGCAAAAAACATAGATATGTCTATAATTTTAGTGAACAAATAACAAGTTGTTCCATTTGCAGGTAAAAAATATAATGTACATCTCAGTTGGACTTGCTTGGATTTAAATTGATCAATGATATGATTTCAAGTCAAAAATAAACAAGCCCTTATGATGAACTGCAATACAAGATCAGCACATTCTGAAAAAAAAAAAAAAAATTGAAGATCACATATAATATGGAGCATAACAAACAGGCCCGGGTATTGGTGAATTTACCTACAGTGCCAAACATGGTAGAGGCATCCTCAGGTTTGCTCTGTTATTCTTTGACTTTGCCAGCTTTACAAGTTTTTTAGCCTTGTCATACAGGGAGCCCTTCGCCAACTCATCAATCATCACCTGAACAATGCCTACATCCACAACGAATCCATTTTCTATGGCTTTTATGCATATATTAAGAGCCAAGTCAACCTCGCCACCTCCACAGAGTTTGGGAATCAATTCCCTCAAAGTATGCCTATCAGGAAAACATCCTTTCTTCCCCATTTGTTTGTGTATTCTCTTTGCCTCCTCCAAATTCCCTTGTCGACAATACCCTTTAATTAGAGCATTGAAGGTCAAAGTATCAGGCTCCAGTCCAACTCTCCTGAGCTCTTCCAAAACCTCCATTGCCTCCAGAATCTTTCCTTCCCAAGCAAACGCTCTGATCTTTGCGTTGAAGCTTCTCACATCCGGCTGGATACCATTCTCTGTCATTCTTTGCCATATCTCATCAGCCTTGAGGATCAAACCCTTGCTGTAAAAGGCATTTAATAGAGTGTTGAAAGTCACCAAGTCGGGTTTAATCTCACGCTGTTCCATCAAGTCCAGGGTATTGAGAGCGTCATCAAGGAGGTCCCGTTCACACAGAGCGTTGATCAAAATGTTGTATGAGATACGATTGGGCTCTATAGAGGCGTCGTGAGATGAAAGAAACTTGTGAAGGTGGGCAATCCGATCGGCGACCTTCGACCGGGTGTAGGCGGTGAGAACAGCGTTGAAGGAAAAGACAGTGCGAGGGCAGCCGAGCGCTGGGAGCTCTTGGAAAAGTGCGGCTGCGCGTTCGGGCATTCCAGCGAGGCCGTAGAGAGAGATGAGGCGTACAGCAAATCCCTCGTGAGAGATTTCTTCTTCATAGCTCTTGTGGTGCTCGATGATGTCGTTTACTGCATCGAGCCGGCCAGCTGCGGTAAGGCGCCGTATAATGATCTCGTAAACTTCGGGCTTACTGCGGAAGTTGCGGTCGGCGGAGAAGCGCTTGAATTTGGAGATGAGCTGGTTTACGTCGTTCTCGCGAAAGAGTGATTTGATGATTGATCGCAAGGGTTGTTGGGAGGAATCGGGCGGATCACTGCAAGGGTTAGAGTTAGCATTCACCTTAACATATTATTAAAATTAACATTGCCCGACAAAATCTCAAAACTAAATGTCAAAGAAAAACTATGAAAGACACGCTCAAAACTTGTTGCCAATAGGAACACAGTCGTCCATGTTTATCATGAAAGAATCTCATCGGTAGACTTATGACATATGAACGTTAATGATAAGTAAATCACAGAACCCACTAAGGCTTAGGGTGATTGATAGACGAGCTCGACTGGGAATCCCACATCCCATGTTAGAATCTCCTCTACTACAACCTCGCCTCTTCAGTGGGGCAAAGCAAGTGTGGACCCGATTCCGGTGAGTGACCACAGTAGGTTCTGCCGATGAATTAGTTACGCCGTCAAGCGCTCCTTTTCAAGTGACAGCGGGTAGATACCCCAGTTCAAAAAAAATAAATTACAGCCATAGATGTTAGCAATAATTTTTAAAAACTTTATTAACTAAAATAATTGCACTCAATATAATATTAATATGGATCAATATTGAAGGAAAATGTAGGGTTTGTCTCATAGATAGAGGATATTATATAGCTGTATTAGAAGTGCATAGTCAGAAAACATACATTAAATTTAATTTTTCTAGCTTTTAAGTTGAAATGAACCAAATGAAAAATATTTGTTTAGGAGATTTATAATGCTCAGAATGCCCATTTTTGACAAATTTACAATTCTCCCTAATCATGAGAATTTTGAATACAAGGACCATATAACCTACACATCATTGATCACATTGAATGTAAATTTATTCATGGACAACACGAGATAACTTGATATTGGTCAACAAGTTTTTCTAAGTGATGATGAGTTCACTTAGTCATCCTTAGATGTGGCAATAAATGCTTTTGGAAGGTTGATTGATTCATTGTGTCGATAGCATTTGACTAGTCCAAAGTAAATTTAGGTGTACAAACACCACAATCTTGCCTTAACATTACTAGCCCAACCTTATACAAGCTCGCTATCTTTGGTGCTAGTATATTTAATTTTTTTAAGAGTGGTGGTGAGCCAAACTAGCTCATAAGCCAGCTTGACTTTGACTCACTGACGAACTTGTGAGTTAAGTTTATTGGTAGCCTCCACCACACAAGAACTATTTCAATCTACACATCATTGTCTTCAAACCTAAACTTCTAACATTCATATAGAAAATGGAGAAAGGTTGTTCCTTTGGTCTACATCTACTCATTACATATTATAATAAGATGTCAAAACTCTATATAAAGAAGTATTATGTAGTGTTTAGCGAGGAGAGTGTTTGATGATAAAATATAGAAGGTATCAAAGGTTCCCATTAAGAGAAAGATTGATTATTTTGATAATCTCTCAATACATATTATTAGTGTGTGATGATATTGAGATGCTAAAAATCCAAAACTATAGAAAAATAAATGTCAAGATTATTGCGGACTATGATATTCACAGTGGTAGAGTAAGCGAATTTTTTATCTAGGCTGTGCATTGATATCCAGCACATAAACATGTAGCTGAAGAGAGAGGGAAAAAATACCAAAAAAAATTTATGTGAAAACCTGAAGAGGGAAAAAGTATGACAACAGTCGGCGGCCAGGTAGAAGTTTGGCTACGTTCAGCGGTCGGGCGATGGACCGATGTTTATCGGGCTAAAGTTCAACGACAATCAGCAGCTGGGTTGAAGTTTGGCTGCAGTTGGCGGCAGGACAGTGGTTCGACAATGGTCGAGTAGAATTATGGTAGCAGTCGATAGCTTGGTGAAGTCTGGCGGTGGTCGATTGCCGGTGGTTAGGTGGAACTCTGCCTGTGATTAGCGGCCGGGTTGAAGTCCAGTGAAGTTCAGTGGCTGGGCGATGGTCTAACAGAAGTACGGCAGCAGTCGACTATTGTGTGGAAGTCCGGTGATGGTTGGCGGTTGGGAGATAGTCTGATGATGGTCGGGAGCATGTCAGCAGCGGTCAAAGTCCAGGAGGAAGTCTGGCGACAGTTGGTGGCCAGGTAGGTAGTCCAATAGTGGTTGAATGGAAGTTCGCTGACGGTGATACTTGGGGGTGAGCTCTAGAATGCTTCAAGCCTCATAGATCTCTCCAATCTCTAGACAAAAGTTTGCCTCATGTAGATAGTGGAGATCTATTTATAGAATTTTGTGAGTAGTATATTTATAAATATGGAGAAGATTAGGGGCAGGCTTGCTCCATCGAATGACCCATACTGATCCCCCATCGTAGAGAATTTTTTTAGCATTTATGTGCATTAATGATGTCGGAATTAAGCAATATTGGGCTCGTTGGATATGTCTCTTCGAGCACTACATGAAAATCTATCATTATCGTTGGACTTTTTTATGGATAAATATACGTCGGAAAAAGCAATAGGCAAACCTGTGGAATATGCGCTGATAACTTAATGGCGATATTTCCAATGAAATTCCTGATGTTAGAGTACCAACGCATATTCCGTTGATTTTTTGTCGATGTTTAAAAACTTTGACAAATTTTTTTTTTATTATTTCCAGCAAAATTAGCTGTATAAATTGCACCAGCTTACTTAAACTAGATGAATAATTACCAGCATATTATCCACCATTAATATGACCGAAGGACAATCTGTTGTAAAATATGATTGAACGGGCCCTATTTTGACCGCTCTGGCATCTTTCTCTTATTTCTTTTCCTCTTCATTTTGATTAGATTCACTCGTGTCTGAGAGCTTTCCCAACACAACTAGTTCCTTGCCAACGTTTGCCATCGAACTTGTACCATCCGCCACAGTCGGTTGCCTAAACTCGCCACCTCTAGTTAGAGAAGCTCACTGCCTTCGGTAAAATGTGTATGCTTTTATTTATTTTGTTATGGATGACGTAATTGTTGATCTATACCCATATGACGTAAAACTCAAGTGCACCTAAGTCCAGCTGACGTAATTATTGATCTATACCATAGAAGCTTCATGCAAGAATATTAGTATTAAACTTCTCATGATGAGTATGAGTCACATTTTAATTCTCTATGGGGCCCATCGATAAGTTTTACTATAGTTGAGGAAGAAAATATCTGACTTGATCTTAAGGACTTAGTTCATAATGCAACTGGAGCATAATTTAAATAATATACATAAAAGTCACCTAATAAGGAGGCACAAAATTTTTATGATTTATTGCATGCTTCTCAACAACTTATGGAAGGGGTGCATAACTCACTCAGAGTTATCCATTGATTTTAAGATGTTAAGCATCAAGAAAGAATATAATGTCCTCCATGAATATTTTAATCAATTCATTGGACTGCTTAAGAAAATTGACCCGGTAGATAATATAATTCCTATAAATTTATATTGAACTAAGAATTTATTTCCAAACTTAGTTTAATATATAAAAAATAGATTATTGTGTCAATGGATGCATATTATTCTATAAAAATGATCAATTAGAGATTACATACAATTACTGTAATACACTAAGATTTAAATCAAAATCTGTCACAAAAAAGAAAGTTGAAAGAAGTACCAGTTATTAGAATATTTTACTTACTCATAATTCCTATACTATAATGGTTATATACATCTATGATATCAGCTGCATATATGAGATGGCATAATAAACATATATCACAAGAAGATTTTATTACACATCTGTTAGAAGCAGATGCCTATAAATACTTTAATCGCACGCATCCCACTTTCACCATAAAATCAAGAAATATAAGATTAAGTTTATACGGAAATGGTTTTACTCCATTTAACCAGTCTGCTTCACCTTACTCATGTTGGCCCATGATGCTCACCCCATATAATATTTTTCCATAGTTATGTATGGCAACTCCTTACATATTTCTAGCGCTTATCATTCAAAGACCACTTAATCCAAAAATAAAGACTGATGTATTCTTATAACCGTTAATTGATGATTTAAATTTATTATGGGAATATGGAGTAATTACATATGATATTTGCAACAAAAATACTTCATTATAAGGGTAGTGTTACTTTGGATAATTTGTTACTTTCTTGCGTTTGATATGCTCTCAGGTTGGAACACTTCCGACATGTTAGTTTATCCATATTATATAGAATATACAAAGTTATTCATTTTAAAGCATAGATGGAAGAACACTTGGTTTGATTATCATCGCATGTTCTTTCCTACAGGTCATCTTTTCAAGTGAAATAAGGATATTTTTATTAAAAATAAAATGATGATATTTCAGTCTCCTCCTAAATTAACTAGTGAAGAAATATTTTAAAGAGTAAAGTTCATGCCCATAATAGTGGATTCTCCAATATTAGTTGATTACAAATTATCATGGTATGGTGTTAACCATAATTGAACTAAAAAAAATATTTTTTTTATCTTTGTAAAATTAGAGAACAAACTTGATTAGACATAACTTAGACGTGATGCATATAGAGAAAAATATTTTTGATATTTATCTTTGTAAAATTAGGGAACAAACTTGATTAGACATAACTTAGATGTGATGCATATAGAGAAAAATATTTTTGATAATAACTTAGACATAACTTGGACATCTAAGCATGTTATCCATAGTTAGTTTAGCCCTCCTTTACCTACTCCTATAGCCAGTAGCCCATAGTTATACTCACGAAACGTCACGTAGAGTTCTCCCTTCTACCCTTATTACCTACCCCCACCTTCTCCTGATGGCCCTCTTACATATCCATATCCATTATATGTTCCAGCATACTATCCCCCACCACCCCTTCAACCTTTTAAAGGTGGACCTTCCACCCCATGTGTAACACAATAGATGATAGAGGGTCGCAAGTTGATTGAACCTGAAGATGACACATATTCACTAATTATATTTTTAAAATGCAAATAAAATTGAATAAATTTTTTTGGCACCTAACATATTTCTTTCATGTTTCATCCATCAAAATAACCGACATATAAAATATGGGATATTATATGGAATAAGTATGATGCTCCTTATGTTTCTTGGAAGAAAGTATTGAAAGAAGTGCAAGATATGTAGTTTAGAGACTTTGAGGTTAGTTATTGTATATATATATTATGTATTATATCTTTTTTACATAAGCTAACAAAAATATATATTCTCTATTGTATATTTTTAAATATAGAAAGATTTTTATTGGCTACCACAATACAATGATAAAATCAGAAAGAATTTTGAGAAGCGTGGGTCGACTCACATGCGATATATGTTTATAGACATTAAAAAGTCAGGTGAGTGACCACTTTAGATTGGTGATAGTGTATGGGCTGAGTTTAATATTTCTTGGGTTAGCCTAGAGTATAGTAGGAGGAGGGACTAATATAGATATAACAGAGCTTCTAATGTTGGGGGCATTGATAATTCTCTTAATACTAAGGATTTTGTTCCACATACTGAGCACATATGACATTTGGTAAAGAATTTTAAAAGATTTTAAAATTTTACTTTAAAATGAATACTAATATATGTTATTACTGAAAAAGATGCTAGGTATAGAACCGACCTGTAAAACCCTTAAAATATGGGCTGAGTTTAATATTTCTTGGGTTAGCCTAGAGTATAGTAGGAGGAGGGACTAATATAGATATAACAAAGCTTCTAATGTTGGGGGCATTGGTAATTCTCTTAATACTAAGGATTTTGTTCCACATACTGAGCACATATGACATTTGGTAAAGAATTTTAAAAGATTTTAAAATTTTACTTTAAAATGAATACTAATATACGTTATTACAGAAAAAGATGCTAGGTATAGAACCGACCCCTATTGAATTGCATAGTCATACCCACAAGAGATATAAGGACTAATAATGGGTTGATGAGCGAGCGATGAGAGCTTATGTAAGTATATAAGTTTAATATTTTTATACCATTTCTAAATTACTTAAATTTTTTATCAACTTTCTTAAGAAGAGTATACACGACTTCGAGAGAGCTAGGTTATAGCAGGTGATGGTTCTTCTGATGGATCAATATAATATTCTAAGTATTGTACTTGGTTGCAAGCAGTAGGAGGAATGCAGCACGACAGAGTATACAATTTAGTCTCGTAAGCCTATGCATACGAGGGGCAGACATCTAGTTTCTCCAGCTTCTTAGCAAATACCCATGAGTCTTGATATAGCCAATATGTAGCTGTCCTTATAGTCGAGCTAGAGCAGGTCTGGAAAGCACAAGCTGACTAGTAGATGCAGATGCAGCAGCTGTATATGCAGATGCATCAAACTCGTTTGTTAGAGGAAATGCAAAAGATGAGGGAGTGATTCAATGGGAAGAATACAGCACAACAGAGGAGGAGACTGATTTTGACTAGTAGATGCAGATCCACAAATTATGTGTTTGTGGATATATGTACTTATTTATTTTTTGGACATCTATACTTGTTTATTATTAAACATTCATTGATGATATTCTTCTTATTTTTATTATTATTTATATATTTATATTCAATATTTGAAGATGTTCTTGATTGGAGGTTGATGTTTGAATATATATAGTATTGGATCTTTTTGTATGAGGTTGTATAGTATAAATCCATTTCAAAAGTAAGAAGGCTATTTTTTTTTTTATGATGCAGGTTTTCAGCAAAAAATTTGTTGGAAACACCATCAGCAAGACGATACAACAAAAATGGAGTAGCATTTTTGACACACATTTACATCGAACCTTCCAGCGAAAACTCCGCCAGTATTACCCGTCGATATTAGTGCAGTGGACTACTATGGTGGATTATCTGCTAGTATTTTTGTCGGATTAAGCGTTTGGATCCATCAAAGAGAAGGCACTGTTTTACCTTCATTTTTCCGCCATAAATTCACCAAAAATGCCATCAGAAATGTTTCGAGAGGAAAATTTTTTCCAGTTTGCATTTTTCGACGCGTGAATTATCGTCAAAGAAGTTTTCATTGGAAATTTGTCAGAAAAAGGAAATTTCAGTGTATTTCTATTATTACCGGTGGATTTGGTCAGCCAATAACAGGATATTTTCATATAGTGGAGCTGCTAAATTTGCTGCCCGACTTCCTCCTGACTCTGTCGGACTTCCGCCCAAGCACCATCACTCGAACCAAGTAGCTCCAGAGATGAATCCAATAAGCGGCGGTTGGTGGCTAGGTGGAAAGTTCGACGATGGTTGGACGGAAGTTTGCAGATAATGGTGCATTTATGGAGCTCTAGGATGCTTCATATCTCATAGCTCTCTCCAATCTTTTGCCAAAAGTCTCCCTTATGTAGAGAGTGAGGGTTTATTTATAAATTGTTATGAGTAGCACATTCTGTAAATATGGAGAAGATCAAGGGTAGGTTTGGAGTGCTCCATCGGATGACCCATATTTATACCCCCATCGTAGAGCATTTTTATAGCATTTATGTGCCTTAATGATGTCATAATTAATTAATATTGGGCTCGTTGGATTCGTCTCTTCAAGTCTATAGATTTGACTATAAGCATACAATGTATTTGGATTTCATTAGCCTCCCTTAAGCTTCTCCACACTCCTTCCTCCTCCAATAGTAGGATTGCTTACATAAGATAGGTTAAGATATCTAAAGAAAGTATTTGGATTTCATTAGCATCCCTTAAACTTTACTCTAAGGGGGTACTAAAGAGCTACAATGAAAATTATAGGGCTCTATTAATATTGACAAATCTCTAGAACAAAAAAATTGAAAATTTTTTTATATAAGAGTAAAAATGGCCTCAGACGCCATGATGCTTGAAGCAAAAAAAGATAAACAAAAACCTCAGCATTGTTGGGCTTGCTCCTATATGGTATTGCACTTATGCGATGTGTCTAATTCTTGAACCACTGTGTTTCTCGACTAAGTCGATGTGTCTCCATCTTTTGTCAACCACTCTGTCATGGTGCTGCAAAAAAGTTGAGCATGATGCCTCTTGAATGTACATTTGGCAATGTGGCATTGTGATGCGTGGCACTTCAATGCTGAATTTCCTGATACTTAGATACTGTGGTGTATATTTATGACACTTTGATGCTATTGAGCGCTACGATGCTAACTTTGGCTTCACTAGGGCGTTGAATTATTTTATATTTTCCCGAGGCTTCAACGCTGCGATTCCTTGGTATGGCACTTAGGCGTTGAAGATGTTGTAGTGTTGGTAGTTGAGTGTTGTGGCTCTGGTTCAACACTTATGATGAATTTTTTCTCATTTTCTCCAGCATTTCATGCACAACATAAACTAAAATATTATGTTTTCACTGAATTTAAAGATAAGAAATAGTATAAAATTTATACTAAGCACTAATTCACCACTTTTATCGGGCAAATCTAACACCTACAAAATAAGTTAGGATTGTTGTTTACTGGATTGTTTCCTCACATGAACAAATGACATAGGACATCACTTCTTCCCTCACATCAACAAATGACATAGGAAAGTTTCTATTGGATATTTTGAGAGCACAAGAGATCTTTTTAGTTAGGATTGTTGCTTAATGGAAAGTATGAAAAGAAAAGGATTCATGATCTATTGATTAAATAAAATAATTATTTTCTTAAATTATAAACTTAAATCACATATTTTAAAATTAATTGCTTATCATTTTTTAAATGTAATATACATAGAAAATTAAAAAATTAATATTACAAAAACACAAAAAAATTATCTTTCTTCCGAGATTTATGGAAGGAATGAATTATGAGAACGATGAGTAAGAGCAAGATTATCAAATTATATTTTTAATAAAAAAATTAAAATATTTTGATATAAAATACATCATTATAATTTAAATTTAAAATGAAAATAATACAAGTTCCTCGGAAACACGACGGGAGAGCCTTACCTGGTTCAAACAAACATCTACGTGAACGGAATAGGAAACCGAGAACAGAGGATAGATCTTTGGTTCAACCCCACCGCCGATTTCCACTCTTACTCAATCCTATGGAACCAGAAACTGGTGGTCTTCCTCGTCGACGAGACGCCGATCCGTGTTTTCCTTAATCAAGAGGCGAAAGGTGTCGCCTTTCCGGGATATCAATCCATGGGGGTTTACAACTCGCTTTGGAAAGGCGATGGCTGGGCGACACAAGGCGGCCGAGTGAAGACGAACTGGTCTCATTCCCCCTTCATCGTCACCTACCGCGCGCTTACGATCGACGGATGCGAGATCGACGTGGAAGCTGCCGTAGACGACGAGGTGAGGCGGTGCGGGGAAAGTGAGTGGGGAAAGGAAGGGAGATACTGGTGGAAGGCGCCGGTGATGCAGAAGCTCACTGTGCATCAGCTTCACCAGTTAATTTGGGTTAGAGCAAAGCATCTTATATATGACTACTGTTTTGATTATGCTCGGTTTCCTCCGGCGCCGCCGGAGTGTGGCCGTTGATGCGTATCGGATGCTCCCTGCGAAGATTAATGATCTCGAACTCAGACCTCTCCTTATTTACTTGGATTTTATTAAATTTCAGAACTTTAAGGTTGTTACACTACTCTTATGTGTACGTAATCCGAACACGTTCGGATGCTGCGTATT
>NW_021319580.1:488928-512337 GCF_001605985.2 Dendrobium catenatum
GAACAATTATTACGTCCTCCGACCGAATGTAGAGAAACATTCGGTCGCAGGCAAAAATCGCGTGGCGGTACACCTCGGTACCACGCGATTTTTGCCTGCGACCGAATGTTTCTCTCATTCGGTCGACCGAACCAAATAAAACTTCCACTGGAACGGCCTATAAAGCGCCACACTGCTCAAGCTCACTCTACCGCAGATCAAAGTCTTTCTTCATCCTTCATCCTTTCTGTAATTTGAAACAATGTGCTCCGCTAGCGTCGCGACGCTAGCTGTTTTATTGTTTTGCGCTTTGTCCAGGGTGGCGATCGCCGCCGCTGGGAATAGTCCGAGGTTCGACGAGCTGTTTAAATCCAGCTGGGGTGAAGACCACATGCTCCACGACGGAGAGCTCATTAGGCTGAAGCTCGACGCTTTTTCCGGTAATGATTTCGTCATATATGTTAATATCTTTGCATTTCTTTTTCTGGTTTCTTCTTAATAATCAATGCTGCTCTGTTCAATGGCTTTCAGGTGCGGGATTCGTCTCCAAGAAAAGATACATCTACGGCAAGGCCACCGCCGAGATCAAGCTCGTCGGTGGAGATTCCGCCGGCACTGTGACGGCTTTCTATGTAATCAATTATCTATGTTTTCAACATAAGGATTGCATCTTTGTTCTCTCCATCAATCGATTGAAATTTGTCGTTCGAATGTGGTTCAGATGTCGTCGGAAGGAGCAAACCGTAACGAATTCGACTTCGAATTCCTCGGAAACACGACGGGAGAGCCTTACCTGGTTCAAACAAACATCTACGTGAACGGAATAGGAAACCGAGAACAGAGGATAGATCTTTGGTTCAACCCCACCGCCGATTTCCACTCTTACTCAATCCTATGGAACCAGAAACTGGTGGTCTTCCTCGTCGACGAGACGCCGATCCGTGTTTTCCTTAATCAAGAGGCGAAAGGTGTCGCCTTTCCGGGATATCAATCCATGGGGGTTTACAACTCGCTTTGGAAAGGCGATGGCTGGGCGACACAAGGCGGCCGAGTGAAGACGAACTGGTCTCATTCCCCCTTCATCGTCACCTACCGCGCGCTTACGATCGACGGATGCGAGATCGACGTGGAAGCTGCCGTAGACGACGAGGTGAGGCGGTGCGGGGAAAGTGAGTGGGGAAAGGAAGGGAGATACTGGTGGAAGGCGCCGGTGATGCAGAAGCTCACTGTGCATCAGCTTCACCAGTTAATTTGGGTTAGAGCAAAGCATCTTATATATGACTACTGTTTTGATTATGCTCGGTTTCCTCCGGCGCCGCCGGAGTGTGGCCGTTGATGCGTATCGGATGCTCCCTGCGAAGATTAATGATCTCGAACTCAGACCTCTCCTTATTTACTTGGATTTTATTAAATTTCAGAACTTTAAGGTTGTTACACTACTCTTATGTGTACGTAATCCGAACACGTTCGGATGCTGCGTATTTACTGCTTATTTGTTGCGTATTTTTTTATACAATTTTTTTTGTGCCAAAAAATAACAAATAAATAATACTCACTAAATACTCACAAAATACACAATAAATACGCAAAAAATACGTAGAAAAAATTAAATACACAAAAAATACGCAACAAATAAGCAGTAAATACGCAGCATCCGAACCTATCCCTACGTTCGGACTGCGTACAGAATAATTTCTCCTTAAGGGAGGATAAAAGACGGAAATGCTCATAATAAGGATAAATTTTATAAACCGCCGCATTAATAATTATTATTAACCTAAATATCATGAAAAAAATTTTCAGCATAGTCGTTGGGGTGCCAATAATAATAATAATAATAAATACAAGCTAATTACTAAGTAAAAAATAAAATTAAATTAAATTTGTTTTGTAACAGCGATTATGATTGATAAGTAATATATAATAATTAATAATGTTTTTTTAATGTATTTTGTATATTTTTTTAATTTAAATTATAAAAGAGTTATGCGAATATTTTAATATTAATTAATCATATTTAAGTAGATAATAATATTAATTTAAGTAATAAATAATTGTTTCAGTAATGCTTATGTTATTAATTTATGATTATAGGCATATTAATAATTAACATTTCTTATCATTAAAATAAATTTTTGTTAATTGATAATTTTGAAATTTATGTCTAATTTATATTAATTAATCATACTTGATTTTTAAAATGATCTGATCAATTATTTTAAAATAAAAATAATTATGTAAATCTTATTTCAAATTTAATTTATAAAAAAACTGTAGGTTTTTTTAATTGATAAAATTTTTAAAGTAGAAATAGGTGGTAAATGGAATCAGGTAATTTTATTTTTAAGTAAATTATTGGCTGTCGAAGTTGTGAGTGTTTTTTTAAATTTGTTAACTCCTTTGTATTTTCTTGTATTTTTTAATTAAAAATGTAAGTAAATGTGTTAAAAGCAAATTTTTTGATTATAGAGCTTGCCTTTTAGTTCATTAGTGCATATGATACTATAATACATAGGGTACTAAAGTGCTTTGTTTTGATGTCTTTTCAACTGTTCCCTTTATAGCATATGATATTATTATGCTTGTCATTTAATTCATCAAGGCCAATTTTTTGATATTATTTTTGGCATCAACTTCTACTATTAGTTGTGTTGTACCGTTAAATTCTATTATTTAAGGGGTGTATGTACATGTGAAGTTGAGGTGTGAAGTTTGTAGTTATTGACCTCAAAATGAATTGATCATATTTAGAGTGCATTTGAGGCATCGTCAATGAAGAAAGAATCGATAGTTCAAGTAGAAGAAAACATACTTGCAGGGGCGGAACCAGCCTTTTATTTCAGGGTGGGCAAATTTTGCATATGAATATATTATATATTAATATTTATATATAAAAAAGAACATAATTCAAAGCAAAATAATTATGATTGATAAATTAAAATTATTACAAGCTTAATAATCTATTTTGTATTTTCTGATAATGTTGCATTATAATTTCATTGGGAATCAAATCAAATACATCATTTTCAATATAAGGCACCAAACAGTGGTTGAGCCAATCATCACCCATCCTACTACGTAGTCGATGTTTTACAATCTTCATTGCAGAAAATGCTCTTTCCACTGTAGCGGTAGCAACTGGTAAAGTCAATGGTAAAATAATGAGTCTATAAACCAGTGAATACACATCATCCTTCTTGAACTTAACAATTTGCTTTGAAAGATCGGCAATACTGTTTAGAGAGGAGAACTCAGCACTGGTACGCATATCAATAATATAAGTTGATAATTGACTTTTAAGAGCCACAAGATCAAATATAGAAAAATCATTTGGATATAACTCAGCTAAATGTATCAATTTCCTCTCATCATAAGCTTGGAAGGTATCAGTTGGATTTTAGCATGCCACACAAAGAAGCAAATATCAGGGGAAAAAAAGAATGAATGGCATTTAGACTTAACAAAACAATGAAAAAATAGAAAAAAAAAATGACTGAATGAATGGCATGATGAGAAGCAAAAGCTGAAGATATAAAGTAGTAGAATGATATATTTTTAATAAAAAACAACTATTTTTTCAAGCCATTCTTCTTCCAACACAAACTGCACAATGTTTAACCTAAAGGATCGTCTAGAGAAAATCGATTACACGAACAACCATATTAGCCAGATAATCAGGCGAAATCACATTCTATGCAAGGGGAAAAAACCTTTTTTCTTACTGCCCTAACACAAAGCTTGGACATTGAAATGAACAACAAACAAATTTAAACACTTCCTTTACTCAGATCAAAAGGGTAAATAAAGATAGAATGGGGGAAACCAGAAAAAAACAAATTCCCTTCTGAACTTTCAATGAGAAAAAAAAAATGCTTCTTTTCTCCACGCGGCTATGCATTTCCAGATTTCCTGCTTCAACCGTTCGGCATTCAACTCCTCTTGCTTGCTGTTACACCAGACCACGCCTCTTCCATCTCATGCAAATATGATTTTAGTTCAGTTATTCAAAAGATTTTGAGATTACCTCAGGCTCAGGCGCCTTCTTCTCCACGATCACCAAAAGCCGAAGACAGCGCTATTGGGGCTGGCGGCTCAAGTTGCTTCGGTCTTTTTTTTGGGGGCGAAATAGGGCAAAATAGGTTGCTGGGAAGAAAATGTCTAAACTACCCTTGATTTTAAAAAAAATTGAGGGTGGGAAATTGCCCACCCTCACGGTATCATAGGTCCGCCCCTGCATACTTGTATTGCACGGGTTGTTGATAGTCCATTGGAGTGAAAGACGAATGCAATGAGATTTTCAAGTGTTGCGTCCATGAATGGTCTGAAGATCAAGACTATTTACTTTGTCATTTACATGTTGAAGTAATAAGGACAAAAATCTATGAGACGACATGATATAAAATCACATGTTCAAGGTCTAGGTTGCTGCAATCAGCATCACCTAAATGGACACCTTCTTTCTCACGTCATATCTCATGATATCACATCTATAAGAATGAGAACTAATAAGATGCTTATCATATTTCTAAAACCTTATCTCTTGATATTTCCAACCTAAAGCATTAAGAAAATAAAGGAGTTATTACCTAAAGGTCAGCCAAGGAAGTTTTTCAATAGAGAGGACTGAGAACATCTTTAATATGAGTTTGAGTTTAACTTTAACTATTGCCCAAGTCAAACCCAACTCCACTCACATCTGCGTAGGCTGCTAAGAAAATAGTAAAGCGATGTAGTAATATGTATGTTTTCTTGTATTGTGTTTTATTCCATAGGCTTATTTAAGCTATTATTTATTGCATTAAATCAATTTATTGTTCTATATATTAATGATGTACTATAACTTATAATTTATCACATTTCTTCGATAGATTAAATAAAACATGTATGGATGAAAGACATTTAATTTTAAAAAATAAAACATATAAAAAACCCTTTCATACTAGATAAGAAAGAAGTTTTAAATGATCTAATAATTCAACAACTGAAATACTTAACATAAATTATATTACAAAAATATTAGAATAGGGTAGAAGCTAGCATTTGTATCTAGGCATGCATGGTATGACATCTGTGTCTGGTGTATAATTGTCTAACCGAACATTCCTATCTCATAATCCACGATGTTTCTCAGGCTCGTCTCATGTATGTTCGTTACTATGTTCAACTAGCGGTGGCCTCTATATGTGGGTGATGGGGTATAATAATGGGAAGTGGAACCAACGTATATTGGACCCTAGCTAGTGCATCCTATATGGAGGCAACTATGATATTGGGTCATGAAACTTGGTTGTTACACATCTTGAGTTAACATCTCCTATGGCTGTCCTTAATCTCCATAAGTGGGTGTAGCAGCACTCATTTATGATGGATCGACATCACGTTCTACTATGGTGTGTGGGAAAGTGTACACTTCCCTAGAGTCTACATGATATCATGTGTCCTCTAAGTATATTTGCATTTTCATAGTATTACTCAATTCTACAATCCTATTAATAATTTATTGGAGTTTAATGCCGTCAGGTCAGCCATTGAAGGAATTAGAATAATGAATTGAAATCTTTTAACATAAGAAACTATAAGTTAAATAAATACCAACATTTAATATAAGAAGTTATAAGTGAAATAAATACCAACATATGCTCAACAGGAACTTGTAGTTGATAAAGTGATGCCCAAGATCTATTCCAATGCAAATACTCCTTCAACACTTGCTCCCCACCATCATAATCTTACACACCATAAACTATTACTCCACATCATACCTCACATATAAGAATGTAGAACTGATGGTAAATTATATAATCTATACCGGCCTTACCACGAACATCAATTCTAACATTGTTTGGATATATCGGTTGAACGTCTGTAGTATGTGAGAATCAGAATTGTAGGATTACTGGGTTAGGTAGATGCCTCTCAACTCTCTTCAAGTTGTTAAGTGAAACAAGAGCACACTAAATGTCCCAGCTAACCAAACATATCTCTGCTATAATTTCTTAGATACCTGGTCCATACGACTCCCATATTGCATGTCTTTACATGAGCCTGACGCATACAAAATATAGAAGTAATTTGAGGATTCAACAGGCTGTGACATGTAATATATGGGTCTTGGTAACTACCCAGTAAATTATAACAACAATCTGGAAAAGAATTTTATTTTTCCCAATTCCAACCATCGATGAGCTAACTAATACAAGTCCATCAATTTGTAGGCCTGTAATAATCCCAAAATCCTGTAGCGTAATACTCATCTCCCCACTTCAAGATGAAATATATTAGTATGTGAAAACTTGATGTACATCAATTGCTATGAATCTTAGACATGAAATACACTAATCTTGAACCATGAGCAAGCGCGATGCTCTTTCAAGAATAGTGCCATCCAAATTTAATTTGCATAAGAAATAAGATACTACAATAAAAAAAGTAAATTAGTTAGAACAATATTTATAATTTTTATACATGGTTAGGGTGGGAAGCTCTAAATTGACCTCGAAGACAAGATATGGTAGGATATGTATCTACAGGTAGAGGCCTATAGGCGGCCTCCTTCTCACCAGGTTGCTTCCTAACTCAGTCTCTTCTAGGCTTTGATGCCTCCTCTACCATTATCATTATAGATAAAATGTAATTTCATAGTAAAAAACATATGAGCATTCAAGAAAGCATAAGCATGAAAATAAAATTAAACTATTTACTTAATTTTTTAAGTTTGAAAAAAATTAAACAACTTACTCCATATCTCCATATCTAAGTCCGTTGTCATGTGTTAGTATCCACCGTGCCACATCATGATCTACCAACCATTGATATATTTCTTGTTTAATATTTTGTAAATCAGCCACGGTTCTATTAAATGCACTAAGATCATCCGTACTACCAGCTAGGCACATTTTTTGTCATAAAAATCAACATTTGTATTGCCCATTTTACGCATTGATTTCTAAAGTTCTCTTAGAGATGTCGGAGGCAGTGACAATGATCCATATTTTATAATATATAATGGCACCCACTGACTACCTACATATCTATTTGAAATGATGTAAAGATCTACTCTATTTCTAGTGATCGATAAAGTTTCATTCAGATAAATAAGGAACCATAACCATGACTCATTACATTATAACTCAATAATTATGAAAGTCAAGTGGACTAATCCATTATTCACACCCATAACAACTACGGTGAGTATGATTCCCCTATATTTACCCTAGAAGAAAGTTTCTTTCAAGGCTTAGAACTAGCTGACAATTCCTCTAACAAGTAATTGAGGGCTCAAATGCCCATAAAATTCTCTGATGCGTGCTATTAGATTGAATTTGATACACTGTTTGTGGCATAGTAGAGGAAAAAACTTCCATGAACAAATTCATTGCTCTATAGAACTCCTCATAACTTCTAAATAAAGTTTTAATAGCCTTTATTCTAGCATCCCAAGCCTTTATGTAGGTAATCCTAATGTTGTATTTAGCTTAAATATGACCAATTATTTCTTTAGGCTTTAATTCCATTTGTTATCTAATAGTTGGTACAATGAAGGAGCTGATAAATATAGAAGTGCATTGTCTATGACCCGTGGATAGAATTGGAGTAGTGCATGTGTGATTATTCCCTGATATGGAAACCTTAAACGACCCTCCTAGATGCTTTCTTGCACAAGCATGCAAATGACATAAATACGATCTATAAAGGGCGGCATGGTGTACACATGATACTGTCAACTTCTACTTATGTGATGCTATAATTACAAATTCCACATTATTCAATATTGACTGGTCTTGTAATGCAAATTGTAGGTCTATCTTAGTTGTGAAGCACATCCCTTCCATTAACTCCTATGGAATCTATAATTCTTCTTTTGCTCTATTAGTCATGCTAGCATCATCAAAGTCAACCTCTACATCCCATTCTTGAGTAGTACAGCATATGCCAACAAAGTTAGTTTTACAAAACCATATGTTCTTCTGTATTTATAGACCTTAGGAAAACCTAAGCTAGATGAATTATTTTCTACACTGTCATCAAGCTCTTCGTTAGAATCACTACTCATTATCTCATAGCCTTCAAGAACTACTGGCATATGACCCCTCACACCTTCTTATTTATTAATGTTATGATAGGATGATTGTGTTGATGATGTTGCCATGTTTAGATAAACTTCATCACTCATGAATCTATTGAACATACGATCACGTACTCAACATTATAATTACGACATATAAAAGCTGATTAGCTGGATAAATGAAAAAAAAAAAAAAAGTTGTGACATTTACTACATATGTTCATTGACATCTTAAATATCAATATGATTGATTGGACAACCCCCAGACATATCAACTAAGTTATGGGATTGTGTTATGATGATGTTTACATTTTCAACAGTCCTTATCTTAGTGTCCAACGTCTCAACTTTAACATACAAAATATGCTCTTCTCTAGATGCAAGATCCAATACAACTTAACACACATCATCATCATCAACATTTATTACAACAAAATCATTTCTTACTTGATAATGACATACCAAATTTACTGCACTGCTTGAGGAATCATATCTAAGTGCTCTAAGGACTCGTGACTTTAGCTGCTCTAGATTAATATTTGCCGGGACTTTTATTGGATGAGTTTGACCTCTGGTATACTAGGTGAGAACTACTCATTCTAACTCAGTTGCCCGTTATGCATGAGCATAATTGAAGCCAAATGTCTACTTATATCTTTTAGTATAAAATTGAGATCATAAGAAGCATCAACATACAAATACGTAATTAAAATTATTAAAAATTTAGAAAAATTACATAATACTATCCCGAATTAATTTAATTAAACATATTCAACATATGAAAGAATAAAAGCATCAATCATAAAGGTATGAAAATTTAACATAGCATATTAATATATAAATTAGTATTATGTTCAAGAAATAAAATATAACTTAGTAGATAATAATAATACATACATACATTTAATTAGCACATGTTAATAAGTAACATTTGTAATTTTTAACAGATAATTTATAAAAAAAATTAAACAGTACGAAGACATTTTACAATTAAAATTAGTTTTCAATTATTTTTTTAAATTAAAAATTAGGGAAAGCAACATTTTCGTATAGGTAATTCAATAAATATTAGGAAAAAAAAAACTGCATATTTCTAAAAAAATATTTCTTCTCAGTTCTTTGAAACCAGTAAACTAAAGAGAGATCCAAAAAATATATCTATTTTGTCAAATCTATAATAAAAAAAAAAAACTCCACCATATTCCAAAAAATTAATTATAACTTAAAATAAATTAAAAAAATAATTGACTAAAAATAGAAAAAAAAGTAACCACCATTAAAATAGTCTTGACAATAATAATACTAAAAAATACAACAAATTTCAAACAAAAAAATTATAAAAACAAGCACTCACAAATTATTGATTTGATAGCGGCTTTCTCTTGCAAAATACAGCCAGTAAAATCCCAAGAAATTTCAGAGAGGAGGTGAGTTGAGAGCAACTGCTTGGAAAAACTTTAGAAAATGGAGAGGTAAGGGAAGATAATTGTAGATCCAATATTCTCATTTAATCCCATCTTTCTCTCTTCCGTGTGTCGCTTTTTTATTTTTTTTTTCTTAAATCAATTGATTGGGATATTGTGGAGTGTAATTTTGAATTATTAAAATATTTAAGGTTCTATCTCTCTTAAATAATGCTTAGATTTTATTTGATATATAAAATAACAAAACACTACAGAAAAATTGCTAATTACCGGTTGCTTTTTTTGGTAGTTAGTATAAATTTTCTGGCTGTTTTGAAAACTAACGTCAGTTTGTTAACTATTGCGTCGGTTTTCCAGCAGTAAATCTTTCGGTGGCTACCACAATCGATAAATTTTGCCGGTCATAGTGCCGGCGATCGCCTGTTAATTACCGGCGGTGTACCGAACATCTCAAACCTCGGTTTTACCGACGACCAAGCCGCAGGTTGATCACTAGTTTACTGCCGGTATTTATCGGTGGCTATATTGAAATTATGGCTATCAAAATAAGCCGTATGATATCAATGATTCTAGCGGCCAAACTGCCGATTAGCTGTCGAAAACCTGTAGCATTTTCAAAAAAAAATTGACAACCCACCTATATTTACACCAATTTTCACAATACCTGCATAGAATTTAAAACATATATAACACATAAACTTTAAGGGCAACACGCCACTATAATCAATCCACATAAATGGAGTCCAAAATCAACATAACATTTAATAGTAAAACACAATCAACAAATCATATTTTCATAATCCACAATAATCAGAAATAAATGTTTAAGCAAAAAAAATTAATATGTTCTACAATAAATATAATATATGAAATCCACAGTAAGATGTTAAGAACGCACCAAAAAGTTTATCAAATAAATAACAACATTAATCATCATTCGTATCCTCACTGCCTTGTGATTCATGTGTCGGCTCTGGCTCTTTCTTCTTCTAATTTTCATCTATATAGGATCGCAGCTCCGCTTGCATCTTATTTTGAATCTTTCTTATCTCCTCTATCTCTCTCGTCAGGGTAGCAAACCTCTAGCTAACAGTTTCTTCAGCTCCAATAACATCATAAAATGTTGATGTAAATGAACTGTCCTCATAAGCATAGCTCTGCGAACCTAAGCCATATACCCTCCCCTTCTGCCTTCCTCCAACAACATCTGACCACGTCTGATACTCAGAATACTAGGTCGATTCTGAATTTTATCCCTCACTAGTAGATTTATTACTTTCCCAAACTCGTATAAAATCATCTTGTGAGAATAGATCCATAAAATAAATTTATATTAGAAAATTTATTATATTCTATTTTATTACTCCAAAAATTATACTCACATAAAGTCATTGAAATAATCATATGAAATAGGGCTGTCAAAATTGGGTCACGGGTCGGGTTCGGGTACAAGCCGAAATTGACCCGACACTGTTCAACCCGACTCGAACCCAACCCATTTTTACAAACAGGTCTATTTTTCGAACCTGAAACTGATCTCTTCGGGTCCGGGTCGACCCGAACCAAACCCGATTCAGGTATATTTTATTAAATTTTTTTATTTAATTCAATTTATTTAAATCTAAATTAAATTAAGGTAAGATTTAATTTAATTAATTTAAAATAAATCAAGATTAATTTAATTTGAGCAATATGTTTATAATTTTTTAAAATATCATTTACTTATTTCATAAAAATTCATTAAACTCCTCCTAAATTAATAAAAACGGGTCAAATTGGGTTGATTTCGAGTTTTCGGGTCAACCCGAACCCAACACAGTTTTACAAACGGGTCGAAATCCCTAACCAGAATTCGACCCGGTTCGGGTTCGGGTTGACCCGAACCCGTAATTTTCGGGTCGGGTTCGGGTCGTGTTTTTGGGTCGGGTCAAATATTATTCAATTTTGATACTTAACATCGTTACATTAATCAATAATACTGAATGATTTTTGCAAACATCTCAACTTAGTTTTTGAGCTGCATGTAGTAACTTAAAGAATTTTTTGATTTCTATGTTTTGTGGCTATTCCGCAGTAGCCCTTAAATTAGGACATGCTACGTCAAAAATAAGTTCTTTATACGGTTTAATCATTTGATCTTCATCAAATGTTTTAAAAGTTATGGATGAACCGGCATGAGTATCTCTGTGTGGCTCGTACTCATCATGTGAGGTCTAAATCCAATGGTCTGTAATAAATCCCCTATGATATAAATCAACATTTATATCATCGGGCCTGAGGAATACTTGATTTTTGTGCTTTGAATATGAACATTTAAACATTCTATCAAATTTAAAGGAAGGTAGTTAAGATGCAACTTAAATAAAAGTCTCAACTCCATGCATAAATTTATCTGTCAACCCTCTTCGACTTAGTAACAATTTTTTATACATCAAATACCTCTCTTTTTGGATAGTCATTTGAATGTTAAAGCAAACATCCCTAAATAGTTATGAAATCAATTATTAGAAGATATGCAACCTTAAATCTCATTTAAATCTAAGAAAGAAATATCATTTACTCTCCTAACCGGGTTATGAGAAGGCAACCATTTTATGTGTTTGTTTTAAATCAATATTATGCTTCTCATTTAATGGCCAACATTTTGCACCATAAAGCATTGCAGGTCTCGTCGCCATCTTATAGAATTTTACCTTAAGTTTGAGGAGGACTTTTCTATCACACAACAAGCTCGATGCATTCCTCCAGTTCAACCATCTAACTAGAATTCTACTAATAATATGCACATCTATTTCAACACCATCACTTTGAACAACATACCCAAATTATCTAAAATGTATACTCTTATTAATGACTTAATTTCCCAAACTCACAATTCTCCCAATGAATCTATTACTATTAAAATTACACTCACAAAAATCTTTATACTCTAAGGTTGACCTCTAGCAAATCTCTAGTAAGAACATCCATGATTGAAGCAACAAGATTTAGGTTAAGGGTGATCCTTGATGTAATCCATCTGAAATAGGAAAATACTTGGTCAAACAACCTTCTGTTTGAACAAAAGTAACAACTTTTGCATACATCTACTTAATGAATTTTTAATAAGCATTATTAATCCCTTTCTTTTCTAGAACTCTCCATAGCATTTCTCTTGAAACTTTATCATATGCTTTCTCTAAATTAATAAATACCATATGTAGATCCTCGTTATTCTCTCTATATTTCTCCATCAAACCTCTAAATAAAAGTATGGCTTCCATAGTAGACCTACCCGGTAAGAATCTAAATTGATTTTGAGAAACATTAGTATCACGCCTCAACCTACACTCCTTAACATCGATGTAATCAAAATGAAATATGAAAATACTCTATAAATAACCATCCATGAGTAAAGAAAAAAAAGTAAATGCAACAACCTTCAGGGCGTTCGACTTAGCTGGAGTGATTGAGGGCGCCGACGGGCAGAGCAAGAAATTTTGATGGGTAGAGTACGGGCGTGATATGCGTCCGTAGTGAGGGCATGATTTGTGGCTGGAGTTACGTTGTCGGTGGATGGAGTCCTGCATACGAAGTTAGAGGCGAGTGCGAGCATGAGCGGCGTGGCATCTGGAGGAAAAATGATACACGAATAAATGAGGAAATATCAGTTTGGAAAATTTTAGGTCAATTTTTAGCAGTTATCCAGTGGTTTTGACTGATGGGAAAAAAAATACTTAACACCGACGGCTTGGCCACCTATAAATCTAGCACAAAAATAGAAAATCAACGACCTACTGAGGGGTTATTTTAACGCCAGTATTTCTGGCAGTTTATTATCAAACACCACCGGATAAACCACTGATTAATACCGGTGGTCAGATCGCCAGAACTTTTGATGGTTATTTGACTGTCGGAATTACCGTCGATAATCATTGATTTTTCGATTGTGAATCCCAATTAATATATACAAGTATACTTGTCGAATAAAATAATAAAATGATGGAGTAGAATATCAAACCCAAAAGAAAGCATATTTTTTGCAATAATCTATTACTTTTTTACTCTAATTACAATATTATCCTACTTAAATAAAATTATTGGTCCTGGACATTCTATCACTGACTAAAAATAATAAAATAATAAATAGTATATTTAAATAAAGTGTTTTGGATTAATGAATATAAATTTTATATATTTCCTAATTAAATTTATATTTTAATATGATTTAGAGCATATGCATCCCTAGACCGCTGTTGAGTTTGTAGGGGTAAAAAAGATATATACTGACCACATATAGTTATATCATCTCATAAAGATCCTAGCAAATTTAACATCCTATGTCTAGGTATGCAGATATATTATTTCACTATTCCAGGTTGTTCTTGTGTTCCTCTGTCGAGGTTATACATCACATTAAATTTTAGCTACACATATGACCACTGTATGCATTAAATTAAGAATGAGATAATATTAAAATAGCATTTCACTTTTAGAGCACAAGAATCTTTATTAATACTTAATATGTTTTCTTGATCATTAATTTAAAACTAAAGAGTTAGTGAGACATGGAAGAAAAGATCAGCAAACTCATTTTCATTGAAATCATAGAAGAACAAAAATATAATAGAATAATATCACTAGGAAGAATTAATGTGTCTCTTACACACTTCTTCTTCCATAATGTATGGAGTTTCTCAAACAAGCACAAACTAACTCTCTAATGATTGTATCTAATACTTCCCTAATCTCTCTCAAATTATAATCTAAGAGGGATATAAAGAAGTGCTATGAAAAGTACTAAAAATTATACAAATGACTAAAATCCCTTACAAATATAATATAATGTCTTTTTATAATAAAATATAAAGTAGGCAATTGGCCCTACAACACTTAAAATATCTACATCACTTTGGCAATAAAATGAACTAATGCCACTATGCTAATATTTTTGCTTCGCCACGATGCCTAATGATGTGGATCAGTTACTTAGTGAACAACCGCATCATTTTGCTAATAGATCTTATCATTTGGAAGTTATAACTTCAACACAATTGCAGTACTGACTTTTGAATGTTGCAGCACTAGCGCGACAATTTTGGTGCCTAGGTGTGATAGATTATGACGTCGCGGTGATTGAAGACAATGAATATGACACTGCAAAGCTGACCATTTTGATGGTGTAGTGTTGTCCAATAGAGAAGTCAGCACTGCTATGTTAATGTTGTAGCACTCCAAAAATATCTTTTATCACATTATAGTGTTGATTTGTTTGACGCCACAGTACTGGATGATACTTAGAATTTTGAGCCTTTTAATATTTTTCCTGCATAACACAACTAAAATATTACATTTTTACTAAAAATATAACATATAAAATAAAATATTATTTACACATATCAAATTCTCCTCAGCTTAAACTCTTACTAGTCCTCAAGAAAATAAAAATTTTGTAATTTAGATTAAATGATTAACGAAAGTAAAAAACTAACAATTTAAAATTACTAAATATAGGATAATACATTATAGTCAAGAAGTACTGAAAAATGAACAAAGTTATAATTATAGTTAAAAAATACTAATATTACACTAATCAAACATCCTTATTATTACTTAATTTAAATTCATAGGTTATAAATTAAATTATTAAGTTTTTTTAATTTTAAAATGAATAATGTAGCTTATTGATTAGTTAGTTAGCAGTTAAAATTGAATCTTCAAAGTTCGAGATGTGCTAGAAGGGGGGTGGGGGTGAATTGATACTTTTAAAAGTAATCCTAAATAGGAGTACAAATTTTTAGCAGATTTTTTTTTTCAAACATTTGAAATAAGTAATTTAATTTCATAATGCGAAGCTAACACTTTTAACAACAATTTCAGTGATGATGAAAAAATTTTAAATTGCACATGAGAACATTGATCTCAGAAATTCACCAAACAGTTATAACAAAAATGAAGAGCAAAAAGTAAAAAGTAAAAAATGAAAAAAACACACCATAAATTTTTATGGTGGTTCGGTCAACCTTGACCTACGTCCACTCCCTGAAGTATTCCACTCTGAGTATTACGCTAACACTAAGTGAATCTCCTTTGTCTCCCTCAGCAAGGTGGAGAAGCCTTTATAAACTCTCTTCCACCAACCCAGTGTAGAAGAGGACCGAAGCTCCTTTCACTCGCAAAGAACCTTGACACCTTTTTCTCCTTTCTAGAGAAGATAGAGAAACTCGACTCCTTTTTCTCCCTTCTGGAGAAGGCAGAGAATTTTGAGGACTGGACTAAGAAGCCTCTCTCCCCATAGAGCTTCCCATAAGACTCACTAAAGCCATAAGAGGAGCAAGCGTGCATCTAGCCCAAAGCAACTGTGTGATCCCCTTATATTACTTCTCCCTCACGTTCAAGCTCACCTTCTCCTTCCTCTCACAAACCCTAATTTTCTTCAAAAGCTCCCTCTTAGAGTTAATCCTTCAGTCATGTTCCTCTCTTCACTTTTGTATAAAAAATATTAAAGATTTGATTTTATAATAAGCTTCAAGATACCTTAAAAATTCAAGTTGGCCATCACTATTCGTATAGTATAACCCAAGTTCATACAGTATGATATACATCATATAGTATGATTAGTTTAAAATATTAATTTCAAAATCTTATTTAAATTAATTTGGCAGCTAGGTTTTGATAATGAAACAAATTATACATTACAATATATATCATATAATATGATTAATTTATAGAATAAGAGATCTCAATTAACTGTTGAACTATTCTTTGAAACAACTGATCATACACTATAATTTTTAGTTATACAGTATAATTATTTTAGAAAATTTTAATTTTTAAAAAATTTTCTCTCCCTGTATGTGTGTACATGATGTTGCAAACCTGGATTCAAAGATTATAATTTTGATGATAGCAAATATTTCTAAAATTCCTATTATCTTACTACTGTTACTACTGCACATATATTTTGGTTGCCTTATCCACTAACATTTCAGGTCCACAAGATCAATTACAATTCAAGTTAGCTTAAGATTGGGTAGATTAGGACTGATTCAGTCTGTAAGTGTAATCCCGGTGTTTTTACCTTTTATTGAGTCAAATGTAATAAGGTGGATCCTAATGCTAAGTAATATTACACACACACTTAGGGAGAGAATTATATAGGATTAAGAGTTTTTTTATTTTTGATCATATCGTATAAGATGATCCAAAATCATCGTGGACAATCAGTTAAAAAATAAAAATCCTAATTAGGGCATCTGTGTTAAAGTCTATCGAATTAAGAAAATAATCATGGATGATTTATTACTCCATCTTAGATGATAGGCTCAAATTAGAAAATCTCAGTCGCCAAACTCATTTAGGCAAGATTTTATTTTAAGGATTTTATTCTAATCATATAGGACGATCTCATATTGGTCTAGCTGATTCATTACAATCATGCCTAAATTAGTTAGGTGATTAAGAAAAATAATTAAGATTTAATTGATCTATCATATCATCTTGTATGATCAAAGGATCACCTTGGACGGTCAGTTAGAAAACCCTTAGTTTTCTCCTGAATCACCTGGATGACAAGAATGATTTGCTGGACTATCAGTTGAAATTCTTCATCATCCAGACGTATCTCCTAGATGATTAGAATGATTTGTTGGACGAAGATCCCTGATTTTGAACTAATCATACAGGATGATCTAAGAATCATCATGGATGATAAGTTATAATTTTTACATCATCCTGGATGATCATAACAAATAATGAGTTCTAATCGTCTAGCCCTTCTAGATCGTCCTAGCTGAAGGGGATAAAATACACTGATCGTACATGGCGATCAGTCGATCGTCCTAGATAATCTTTAAAGGCAAGTTGCAAATTAGGGCAATTTTTAAGCCCCTCTTTATAAGATCTCTTGATTATTAATGTTGAGATCTTTTGCTACTTTCCTGACCTGAAAGAGCATAGAGAAGGAGAGGGAGATCTTGAGAGAGAGAGAGAGAATATTGTGAGGGGGAGTTTGTGAGGTATCACAAAGGTTGCTCCAAGTAAGAATTCAAGTTATCTTCTCCATTCATCATCCTTGGTTCCTTGGTAGCTCTGGGAAGGTCTTTTTTAGCAATCGATCAAGGTTCTGAGAGAGAGAGAGAGAGAGAGAGAGAGAGAGAGAGAGAGAGAGAGAGAGAGAGAGAATCTTGTGAGGGGGAGTTTGTGAGGTATCACAAAGGTTGCTCCAAGTAAGAATTCAAGTTATCTTCTTCATTCATCATCCTTGGCTCCTTGGTAGCTCTGGGAAGGTCTTCTTTAGCAATCGATCAAGGTTCTCTGCCTGCTTTAGGAGGAAGCAAAAGGAGTTTGGGTTCTACCTCACTGAGGTCGGTGGAAAGAAGTTTATAAAGGCTTCTCTTCCTTGACATGGGAGCAAAAGGACAGTCACTGAGTTTTAGTGCAATACCTAGAGGAGAGGCTATAGGGAAAGGACATAAGTTAAGTTGACCGAACCACTATAAAATCTGGTGTGTTCTTTCTGTGTTTTTCCTGCATTTTATTTTTCTGCATATTAATTTATGTGGTTGATTGCGCTTGTTTTAAAATATTCAAAAAGACTTTAAAAAATTTTTACTTTGCATTTAAAATTTTTTAAAACTACAAATTCATCCTACCCTCTTGTTTAGCCTTGGGCTAGTTCATAAGAGCTAAATAACCCTAACAAACATTCACACGATCACTATATTGCATCACTCTAATGTGGCCTAACTTAAAAAGATAAAAAAATTAAATTAAATAAAAATACATACTCTTTTGACTTGACATCCTAACTTACCCAATCTTGAGTCTTTAGTCTTATTGAGTATTGTACATGCAATCATTATTGCATAAAATATAACCAATATCCAACATGTTTCCTGAGAATATATAATTCAATCAATAAGGTTTGTCATCATCAAAATCACATGATTAGGATCCTAGGTTTGTAACAATATCTTCCATTTTTATGATGGCAAACAAATTTGATTGATGTATAACTTGAAAGATTTTTCATCCTAAGCTCACTCTTATTAAGTAAAAGATGTTAGAAAAATAGGGGATGCCTGCCTTTTTTTATATAATATTTTTTTTTAAAGAAAAGAAAAATACAAAAAAGATGAATTTTTATTAAACAAAAAATAGGCACATATAAAACAGAACAAACATATAATAAAAGCTAAATAGCCAAACATGTTCTCCCCCTTTTGACATCTCCAAAAAGGGCACTAATACAAAATGAGCATAACAGTACAAAACATAAACACAACTCAGAACTAAAAGTAAGATGGTCCCTGATCAGGTGGTAGTGGTGGATTTTGTTGGAAGTAGTTGTTAATGGAGGAAAATTGAGTCAAATTATTTCATAAACTAACCCATGTTTTCATTATGTTGAATTTTTCATTGATCTAGGAGGGACTCAAGTTGGTCAAAATGTTGCATTAGTTCCTCGTATGGGTTGTAGGGAGGGGCTAGTGCTGGTTTTAGATCCTTTGGAGCTGGTGCTGGTGCAGGGGCATATTCCCCTATTTCATCAAAATCTAGCTCATCGGGATTCTAATCCTGATGAAAAAGAATATAGAAGGAAGCATTTGTATAGAAGATATGATTATTGTTGGGAGGTACAAGATAAGTGATTTAATATTTTTTTTAAGATATAAGTTATGACATGTCCTAAAGACACATTTTGCTTTCTTATAGTAGAAGGGAGTCTTATGGGAGTTAAAATTTGAATTTAATCAATTATCAATTAACATTCACCAATGTGAGTGTCAGCCATGATAAAAAAGGTAACTAAGGAAAGTAGAGGGGTGATGTTCACTTGATTTCCAGTTTTTAAAATAATTATAGTATGAAGGATATACTGGATAACCCTTGCATTATGATTTAAGGATCGGACTGAGGGTTGGTGTTGATTCAATGCTGAAGTCCTAATGGTTATACTGACGCTACTCCAATTATAATCTTAAATGGAAGCCATAGAATGGGGTCGCACTCCATCCATTTTAAGGTAGAGGAGTTCTCCTAAGTCTCCTTTTATGATTTTGATATGACAATGGCAAACATAAGATGTCATTATAGAGGCGTCACCATTGATCCTAAGATTTTCAAAGAACTCATAAAGAATTTTAGAGTGGAAGGAAAAGGCTAGAGTATGGAGGAATTGGAAGGTTGTGGAGTCAAAAGACTCATCGCCTTAAAAATTCAGGACATGCTGATTTAGTATACATGATGGTGTGATTCAAGCTTCCTTATATTTATGATATGATGCTTTATTAGAAGCAGTTAGAAACCTATTGTCGCATGAGAGACGGAAGGAAGAACTTCTCAGAGTAAGATTACTTCGCTTGCTTCCATCAGCCATTGAGTACGAAGGATTAGAAAGTAGAAGTGTGAAGAAGGTTTGAGTGAATTGAACTAGTTTATCCCGCTAATTTATAGAATTTTTTGTCATCCATACAATACGATCGAGGTATCGTTCAGTACCATCAACGAGTTAACACTTTTATATCATATAGTATGATCAGTATGATATATATTGTACTAAGGAAGGCATCCCCTAGGTGGTCCTTGATGAAGTATAAATTAATGCCTATAACTAGGTTTTTTTGAGTGATATTCTTAAGTGTTTTCATGCTAGCATGGTATAGTCTCCTAGGCCATAACCAAGATTCATTAATTATAGTTTTTAAATACAAGGAATTTAAATATTAAATACAATTCAAGTTTAACATGTAGATATTATTCATCCATTTTCCTTCTAAAACTATTATATCATCTAAGCTAATCTTGCATTTGCAAGAAAGAAATTTTACATCAAATCCTTTATTTCATAATTGACTAATAATTATGCTTTAAACCATTAACTAACAAAACATTTTCAATCATAAAGTTTTAAGAGTTTCAAATTATACTTGATCCCATTACTTTCCTAGGGGTATTGTCTCCTAATATCACTTTGCCTCCTAACTTGGACTCCAGTGTGATGAAATGCTTCATATCACTAGTCATATGCCTCAAGTAGCCACTATCTAGGTACCATATGCTCTCACTAGATCGTTTGTGAGAGAATCCCTACAATATCATTCAAATGTTAGATTTAGGAATCCAAGTGAGTTTGGATTCCACCTTATACTTGAATGAATGAGATATATGTATGTTATGTTATGATGAGTACAATTTAGGCTCACACTAGATATGTCATATGTTGGATAGTGCAAGTGCGGGCTATGTGTCCTAACATGCCACAAGAGTAACACCTAACACCAGAGAATGGGTTTATTAACCTATGTGGGTGATGGTGACTCTTCCTAGGTTTATGTGATGCATGCTGTGTTGAGGGGTTGTACCACTAAGCTATTGAAAGTGGTGATTTATTATTCTCAAGTGTAGTAATTTTTGCTCTTAAATATTCATTTACATTTTCATAGCATGCCTTTCTAGTTTTAGTGCAGGCTCCTAGCTATTTAATTGACATGCAAGTTCTTATAATTCCTTAAATGCTTTTTCTAACTCAATATATGATGCTTTCAAGGAATTATATGCATTAGATAGATTAATATGCTTCTTATTTATTGTATCAAACTCATTTAATAAAGTTATATGATCACTATCTAAAGTAGAATGCTCAGTAATTAAACTAACATGATCTTTTGCAAAGTAGAAACTTGAGTATTAATACTAGCATGAATTTTCTTAAGCTTCTTAAACAAATTATGAATATTTCTAAAAACAATAAGCAATTCATCATAAGAGAGTTGCTATACCTCATCTTGACATGATTGATCAAGATTATCATTAGACATTAGACATAAATTTAATATGTCCTCCTCTACTTCTTCTTCTAATAATTCTGAGGCAGAGTCAGCCCAAAAAGCTTTTTGTGTCTTTTGCTTCCCCCATTTATTCTTTGGATTCTCTTTACCATTCTCCTTATTTTGGCGAGTCTTCAGTTTGAGGTAGTTAGCTCGAAGGTGACCTGGTTTCCTGCACTCAAAGCAAATTATATCAAATAAAACTTTAGTAGATTTATGGCCTTTTCCTTTGCCCAATTATTTTGATGCCACCTCTATTTTATTTTTAGAAAACTCTTGAGCTGATACGTCATCATAGCTATTTCATCATCCTTATCTACTATAAAATTGTCAATGTCAGAATCATTTGCTTTTAGTGATATAGTTCTCTCATTCTTCTTTTTTCCTACATAATTTTCCCTTTGACTCACTCCTTTCTCGTAGGCAATGAGTGATCCAAGCAAATTATTAATGAAGTAAACATTTAAATCTTTAGATGAAGTCATTACAATTATTTTTTTATCGTAAGAAGTTGGTAAACAACATAGAATTTTATTTACTTAATCAAAATTTGATAGTTCTCTACATAGTATATATAAGGATGTTACTATTTGGGTGAACCTAGTGTACATTTCAGACATAGTCACACTAGGTTTTATGCAAATATGTTTATAGTCTTGTAAAAGAATATTTAGCCTAGACTGATTAGCTTCAATGGTTCCATTGTAGGTGATACACAACCTATCTCAAATCTCTTTCCTGGCAGCGCATGTAGAAACTCACATATAGTTATCAAAATTTAAAGCATAAAAGAAACAATTCAGACACTTAGCATTTAATTATGCAAGTTCCCTATTCTCATTGCTCCATTCATTAAGGGGAATATCAATTTTGATACCATTAATAATATGCGATAGAGGTGAGTAATCAGTTTGAATCATATGCTAAATTCTATAATTGATGGATTACAGAAATGTTGACATGCAAATTTTCTAGAAATCGTGGGTTGTTTTCAAATAAAGGTGGACGAATTATTGAATAAACCTCCATAATATTATGATTATCAAAATGAGCCATTGATTATTTATCTCAAGATTTTCTTAAAATCTATTTTGGAGACCTCGCTCTAATACCACTTTAAAAGTTCAAGATGCGCCAAGAGGAGGGGGTGAATTGGTACTTTTAAAAATAATCCTAATAGGAGTACTAATTTTTTATAGATTTGTTTTCAAACTTTTGAATTAATAAATTTAATTTCACATTGAAAAAACTAATATTTTTAACAACAATTTTAGTGATGATGATAAAATTTAAAATTGCATAATAGAATATTGTTCTCACAAATTCACCAAGTAGTTATAATAAAAATGAAGTGCAAAAAAGTAAAATGTAGAAAATGAAAAAGTAAACCAAAAAAATTTATAATGGTTCGATCAACCTTAATCTACGTCCACTCCCCAGAGTCCTCCAATCCGAGTATTACAGTAATACTAAGTGGCTCTCCTTTTGCTCCCTTAGTAAGGCAGATAAGCCTTTACAAACTCTCTTTCACTAACCCGATGCGATAGAGGATTGAAGCTCCTTTCACAGGCAAAGAACCTTGACTCCTTTTTCTCCCTCCTAGAGAAGGAAGAGAACCTCAACTCCTTTTTATCCCTCAAGAAGAAGGCAGAGAACCTCAAGGACTGGACTAAGAAGCCTCTTTTCCTAGAGAGCTTCCCATATGACTCGCTAAGGCCACAAGAGGAGCAAGCATGCAGCTAGCCTGGAGTAACTGTGTGATCCCTTCATACTACTTCTCCCTCGTGCTCAAGCTCACCTTCTCCTTCCTCTCATAACTTTGATTTTCTTTAAAATCTCCCTTTTAGATTTACTACTTCAGTCACGTTCCTCTCTTCTTTTTTGGTTAGAATAAAGGTTAAAGAATTATTTTTATAATAGGTTTCAAAAAACTATAAAAATTCAAGTTGGTCATCAATGTTTGTATAGTATGATCCAAGTTTGTATAGTACAATCAGTTCAAAAATAGTCATGTCCAGTATGATGTAAACAATCATTCAAATAAACTATTTAATTTTTATGAACACATCATATAGTATGATCCAGATATCATCTAGTAAAAAATTAAAGAAACTAAAAAATTGTTTACACT
>NW_021319580.1:512437-587874 GCF_001605985.2 Dendrobium catenatum
AAGAAAGTTAGAGGTAGACCTAAAAATACTTGGTTAGAAAATATTAGAAATGGCATTTATTTATTGGATTTAGATAAGAAATTGACTCCTAACAGGACACAACGAAGAAAAAAAGATTCATGTAGTAGACCCCACATAGTGGGATAAAAGCTTGTTGTTGTTGTTAATGACGTTTATGAAGTACATAATTAATGATTTTGAATATCATTTTTTACTTCAGACCATTTTATAATCTTAATGAATTTTATGAAAGAATTTAATAGGATTTCAAATTCCAAATTCAGGTTACTTATGATTTCTAATTTTAATCTACTTATATCTAATCTTTAATTATAATTATTCATATTTATTTTAAAAAATAATACATAAATTAATATATAATTAATAATTTTAAAGCAAAGGAATAAGTTATACGGTCTAAGTCAATTAATTGTTTGTTTGTCTACTTTATGAAGTATAAATAATGTTTATTTGAACTATGATCTAGGGTTTTATTATTATCCAAAATTTACATAATTTTTAATTATCATTTTTACTAAGATTAATTAAATAATGAAAATATAAGAATTAAAGAAAATTATAATAAGCATGAGAGGAATTTTTATAAAATATAAATAAAAGGATACAAACAATAATTAACACTACACATGTTTTCATATGAATGATAAAAGACACGTAAAATATGTGATAACATAACATAAATATAACACACTTTATAAGATAACTAGTGTACTAGGCACCATATATAGCATACTAACTTTAATAGGCAAAATAAATCATGCTCACACTATATACCAATTTATCACATAATTGCATTCTCTTTTAAAAGATATGAAGTAAAACAAAGATACAAGCACACATTCTCTCTTTCTCCAAATTTAATATTTTCTTATTCATCTTATCCATATGGTTTCAATTTATGATCACTGACCTTAAAAATGTGAAAAGTTTTCTTATCTTGAATGCTGATGGCGTCATTGAGATATATTCTAATAATAGTATAAGGGCCAACCCATCCATATTTAAGTTTTTCATGGAAAAACATCTTCATGTAATCAAACAGTAGAACTTCTTGATCATGATGAAATTTATAATATAAAACTTTATATTTAAGCATTTTCTTCATACATGTCTTGTATATTCTTGTATCTTCATGAACTTTGTTATTGAATTTATGAAGTTTATTAATGATAGTAGAACTCTTCATGTGAAGAAGAGAAAAAGAATCTTTATTTTCAAATGTTATTCAATCTAATCCTAGAGGAGGAATTTCTTTGCTTGGTTCTACCTATTGCTTAAGTTAAATTTTCAAGAAGAGAAAGATAGCAATATACTAAAAAAAATAACATGAATTGAGAATTAAACTTCCAACACATTCTTTTATAATTTTCAAGTAAAGAAAGTTTTAAAATTTGAATTTTTAAACCACAAAGTCCCAACTGTGCGTTGTGATGCTAAAGGTAACATTGAGATGCTCCTTCTTTAAAGTTTTTTTTTAAAGCTTAAATAATTAAAATTAATAAAACTAATAACCCTACTTATCACACCTATACTATAAAATGAGTTGCCTCCCTTGAATCACTAAGTTTAAAGTCTTCAGTCAGACTTAATAATATACTAAACCAAATTCTAGGTTACCTCTCATATAGCGCTAAGTTTATAATCCTCAACCAAACTTGGTATATTATTTCCATTCTTCAAATGACTTCCATTAAGATCTTTTTTTTAAGGGTTAACTTCAGCATTACTAGGTAAAGGTCTAAAAAGGTCTACTACTAACTAAAATTGCAAGAAGACTTAGATGGGTTTTAAAAATTTTAATAGAAGTAGCTTGATTTGATAATTATTTTTCTAACTACATAACTACATCTTCCAATGCTAATTTTTTATTTCCAAAGTGATTGATTTGATTGAATCCTTTAGAATATGCAAGTCAAAGATTAATAGTATGTTGTTGAGGAGTTCCAATTTACTCTTTGACTATTCTGAAGATTATTCCATTGATTATGACCACCCATATTATTTGACCAATAAAAATTAGGATGGTTCCTTCAACCTGGATTATATATATTTAAATAAGGATTATTTTGTCTTTCAATTACATTAATATTTTAAACCCCCTACATATTATTATCTTCAATTAAATTTTGATCTCCCAAAAATTCAGTTCCTATTCCAAAATTTACTCATATTGTATTCAACTTCTTATAAATTGCTATAACTTTTACAGTCAAGATTGATAAAGCATCAAATTCATAAAATTTAGCTACTTTTTAAGTATTGACCCTATCAGTAGGCCACTAAAAATTTATTAGTAGTTATTTCCTCTATTAATTCAAAGGTTTCCTCAAATGGCTTAGATATTAATAATCCTTCATCTGCATCATCAATTATAGCTCTACTAAATCGTATTAATCTATTATAAAATATTTGAATAATCAAGCAATCAGGTACTCATGATGTGTGAATTTTGTAAGCCTTTTCTTAAATCTTTTCCAACTCTCATAAATAGATTCTCCTTCAAACAGAGTAAAAGAAGTTTGACAATTTTAAGGTGAAAATACTTAGTAAGAAACTTATGAGCCAACTAATTCCAAATAGTTATAGAGTCTAGTAGTAAAGATTTTAACTACATTTTTACTTTATTTCTTAAAGAAAAGGAAAATAATCTAAGTCTAATAGCATCATCATTGTCACAATTGTACTTAAATATTGTATAGATTTCTAAGAAGTTGGGAAAATATAAATTGGGATCTTCTAAAGGAGTTCTCCCAAATTGAGAGTTTTTTAACCATTTGAATAATAGCTGATTTTAATTCAAAATTGTTAGCCTGGATTGTAGGCATATTTATGCTCAGATGAATTCCATCTACTAAAGGGTTTACATAATTCTTAAAATGTCTAGAATGATTATTCTCTAACTCAGGTTCAGTAATTTTAAAAATCTTTTTAATTTTTTGAATTTTAGAAAGAGTTCTCCAATTTCAAAATTAAATGATAAAAGTTCATTTCTATTACTTTAAATCATGCAACAAAAAAATATATAATTAGTGATCAAAGTAATTAAAAATAATTTTAAAAAATATAAGTAGGTCCAATTATGCAATTAATTCAATAATATAATTAAAATTTTGTAAAAAGTGAAATACTTCTCCGACAACGGTGCCAAAAACTTGATAAGGGTAATGTAGAGTATAATTTTGAATTATAAAAATATTTATGGCTCTATCTCCCCTAAACAATGCTTATGATTTTTTGATATATAAAATAACAAAACTCACTTAATATACACAAGTATATGTACCAAATCAAGTAATAAAATGATTGAGTAGAGTGTCTAACCCATGAATAAGTATGCTTTTCAATAATCAAATACTATAATTTACTTTAATTGTAAATTATCCTATTGAATTAAAACTGTTGGTTGTAGATATTTAATCACCCAATAAAAATAGTAAAATAATGGATAGAATATATAAATAAGATATTTGGATTAATGAATATGAATTGCATATCTTTTCTAATTAAATTTATTTTTTTTATATGATTCAGAGCATATGCATCCCTAGATCTCTATCAAGCTTGTAGGGGTGAAATAGATTTCTACTGACCTCCTACAATTATATTATCTTCTTAAGAACCTATCATATTTTATATCATATGTCTAGATATGCAAACATACTATTTTAATATTCTTGATTTTTTTATATATTTTTCTATAGAGGGTATACATCACACTAGAGTTTAACTATACATATGATCACTATGTGCATTAAATTTAGAACTACAATACCTAGCAATACCTCGGTTTTGCTAGGTATTTCTCGATATTGCTAGGTATTGGTCTTGATAGAGCGGTATTTCTCGTTATTGTCAAGCAATACCTAGCAATACGCGAACATAGAAATACCGGGTTCCGGTCTGGGTCAGGTCATCGGGTCGCGCAATAAAGAGTAAGAGCACGTGGAGACATGTTATTGGCCTCCGGAAGTAGAGCTACGTCCGATGTCCGGACCTAATAATTGTTCCTTCTGTGGACAATGTTGGATGGCAATTTAGATGCTGATTCAAGGTAAGAACTAAACAATGTAACAAATTTACGAGAAAGCCTCTGCGTTCAAATAAATTCACACAACAAATAGTATCTTTATTAATTATTCAGTTCTGTAAATAAAAAATGGTATCAAACACGCCAAAATTTTGGCTTCCTTTTAGGTAGCTTTCTTAATACTTTGCTTTTCAAATCTAATTCTAATTTTTAGTTGGTTACAATTTTTTCATTATTTTTAACAAAATTTTATGTTAGCATTTTCTATAATAGTTTTATAATCTTTAATATAAAAGATTGCAATCATCCTCAAATGAACCCTTCATATATATAAAGAAAAATAATGCATTTTATAAATTTCTTTTTATATAAAATTAACTCCTAAATATTTACAATAAAATATAATATTTTCATAAGGTACATTTCAACGAGGACTCTCATGATAGAAGGAACAAGGAAAAAGTTGTGACTGAGTCAATTTTAAGAGGGCGGTCAAATATAGATGCCAATATGTGTTCTAGGTCATTAAATGCACTAGGAGGCATGAGTAAGAAATCCAAGTAGAAAGGATTGGAGAATCTAAAAAAATAACAAAGAAAGGTGTCCATCTCAAAAGTCTCATCAAATAATCATTAGTGTAGTAAGAGATTCTAGCAAATATCCTAAAGTAATCTAATCATCACCATTGGTTAAGCCTAATGAGCATGTGTTTGGGGCCAAGAAGGGGAAAAAACACTAAATATAAGAAAATCCATATGAAAAATAATTGTCAAAGTAAAATTCTAAAAAAAAAGATTCTTAAAAAGAGAAATTAACTCTTTAATTTCTTCATCATAATATATTATAATTTTAATAACTTTATACATTTAAGATTTTTTATATCAATGGAGAATGAAGCAAAGGATTTACACACAAAGCATAGAGTGGGTGATGAATATTCATGACCAAATAATCTTGATTATGTGGGAGTGTGCTATCTTCAGTGTTAGTGAGGCACATAAGGTTCCATGGAAGTAGAATAACAGAGAAAGAAGAATTATCACATTGACTTCAATAAAAAAGAGTAACAAAAAGCAAAGAATAGGGATGGAAACAGCTAGCAAGATTAAAGAGCAAGCACCAATCATAACTATTATTCATTAGAGGAGAGATCGCTCGATAGAACACCAAAGAGCTAAAACCATAAATGGTTATTCTAACTTAGGCCTAGAATTTCAGAGGATTAGTTTAGGATTTGAGTGGCTTCCAGCCAAAGCTTGGAATAACTTAGGTGAGATAAATTTATGTTTATTTTTAGTTAAATAATTATGTTAGCTTAATATAGATTATAACTTAAGTTTAGAATTGATTAGTCCTATATATCCTACAAGATGCTTTGTTTATAATTAATAAGTCAAATCTAATCATAGCGTATCTTGAACTATGTTTAACCGAGGGTTTATTATTTTAACTAGGTTGTGGTAAGATCAAACTAACGTGTTTAGGTTTTTATTTTGTTCATGGGTTGACATAGGTCCAATTTGGTTTATTTGGGTTTCCAAGATAATCTAGGTTTGACAAGGTTTAGTAGGGTCATCCTGGTTTGCTAGCATTCACTGATATCAATAAGAGTCCTTAGGATGGCTAAACTTTATAAGTAAACTCCTCAATTTACTTGGAGATTTGGTTAATCGAGGTAGAGTAAGTTAGGTAGGTTAATCTATGAGGTAGAGTAAATTAGATAGGGTTTAGCTTTGACTAGTGTTAGCCTAGGTAGGGCAAAAAATAAGTTTATGGAGACTAAGTTTAAGAAAAAAAGGTAGTCAACATCATGCTCTAGCTATTGTTGAAAGTTCGTTAGGCATGTTAAGCCCTTAAGAACTAGCCCAAGGCTAACCAAGAGAAGGGGGGCGGGGGGGAATTGGTATTTTTAAAAAATTTTCTTATAATCAAAGCATAAAACTTAAAAACAAAATCACCACAGATATAAAAGTGCGGAAAAAAATAAATGCGAAAATCAAAACAAAGAAAGATCACGCCAGATTTATAGTGGTTCGGTCAACTCGAACTACGTCCACTCCCCGGAGGCGCTCTTCGAGTATTGCACTACAAAAGTGACTCTCATTTTGCTCCCACAGCAAGGCGGAGAAGCCCTCACAAAAACTCCTTTCCGCCAACACCGACGAGGTAGAGAACCCATCTCCTTTTGCTTCCTCCTGAAGCAGGCAGAGAACCCAACTCCTTTTGCTTCCTGGTGAAGCAGGCAGAGAACCTCGACTCCTTTTGCTTCCTCCTTAAGACAGAGAACCTCGACTCCTTTTGCTTCCTCCTGAAGCAGGCAAAGAACCTCGACCAATTGCTAAAGCTTACCTCCCTTAAACCCCCAAGGATGAAGGACGAAGACTGGAGAAGACGCCTTGGAACCTTGCTTGGAGCAACCTTTATGAATCCCTCTTACAAACTCCCCCTTATAAGTTCCTCCCTCTCTCTCCCTCTCCCTCCCTCTCCTCTTGGCTCTCTCAGGAAAAGACAACAGCTAAAGGTGTCTTTACATGAGAAAATTTGGGTCATTTAAATAGAATTTTAAGAACCAACATTATTGTTCAGGATGATAGCAATATCGTCCTGGCCGGTCAGTACAAAATAAACTCAATCAACCGGGAAGATTTGGTATGATAAGAAGAAAATTTGTTACATCGTCTTGGCCGATACAATATCATCCTGGACGATTAGGTCAAATTCTAATACAATCATCCTGAACATTACCCCGAATAGATGCTGGTCGATGTCAATCATCTAGGACATTGTCCTGGTTGATCTTACAATTGGCCTGACTGATGTGATCGTATCAATAAGTCTTAATTGCTTTCAATAATTACTAGATTAATTTAGGCATAATTGTGCTGCATCGTCCAGGCCGATGTATAGATTGTCCTGGTCGATGTACTGAAATAAAGAATACCTAAATTGATCATGGAGGCTGATTCTTTATGATTTGAGCCTATCGTCCTAGCTGATACAAAGATCGTCCAGGCCGATCGGCTTAATGACATTTGCTTAATTAGGATGACGCCCTAATTAGGGTTTTTGTTTTTAGTCGAATCGTCCTAGCCGAAGCACTCAAAATAGAAAAACTCAAAAAACCCCTTAATTGTGTGTGTGTAAGATTACTTAGCATCAGAAATCACTTTTATAATTTACTCAAGAAAAAGAAAAACATCACAGACTAACTCAACCTAAATCTACCCAATCTTGAGCTGGCTTGAGTTGCATTCGATCATGTGGACCTGAAAAGTTAGTAGGCAATGCAGTCGTAGAAAATCATAAATGTTTGTTATCATCAAAAGTCTAATCCATAAACTTAGATTTGCAACAATCTCCCTCTTTTTGATGTTGGCAAACACACCCAAAACATTTCAAGCAGTTATGGCAGTTTAATAAAAACAGTGTGACAAAAAAATAGTTCACTAAGATTCAGAATCAAATTATAAGATACATCAGACTACTCCCCCTTTTGATATCATAAAAAGGATGAGGGAAAACAAAAACAAAAAATAGAACAGAAACTAAAACAAGCTATAGAAAAGCTATCAAAGAAATAAAGTTTTTTTTTTTTTTTAAATCAAGGCATGAACATGATATAGTTTTGTGTATATATATATATATATATATATATATATATATATAATTGGCGTCATTGCACATCTTTCGCTTTTGGCATCATTGGTCATTTTTTTTTTTCATTATTTTTGCAAGCTAGATTCTTTTCCAAAAACTCTTAAATATTTTTAGTTGTGAGTATATCTTGCAGATATTAGAGAAGAAAAAACTCACTCTCTAATATAGGAAAGAACAAACCACAAAACAGAATTAAAAATCATATGAGAGATGCATTGAAAGGATAACAAAAAATCTTGAAGTAACATAAAGACTTTGACTATCATAATATAAGATAGATTATTGTATCAAGGTAAAAAGATCTCAATTACAAAATCCAGTTGTTAATTTGAGATAGACTTTTTGTTTAGAAATGAAAATTTCACCACCAAAATAGGTTAGAGAAAGAAACACAATCAACGGTGTTTTTACCCTTTAGTTGATTAAGAGATGTAAAACATTGGCTACAAATTTTTAAAAAGGCAAAAATAAGGCAAACGATATCAGTTCAGTGATAATTAAAAAAAAACATGGCATAAGAAAAAGTAAAGTATCAAAAAACAAAGAGAACATAAAAAAATAAATAACACAAAAAAATCTAACAAAAGAAAGCAAAGTAATTAGCAGCTAATAAAAAATTATTAGAGATCAAGTTCATGCATTAATGTCAATCACACCCAATCTGGTTCTTAAAGTATTGAAAGTGTCGAAGGCCAGTGGTTTAGTAAATATGTCAGCCAGTTGATTCTCAGTCTCTACATGGTGTAACTCAATGTCTCCCTTAGTCACATGGTCTCTAATAAAGTGATGCCTTATGTCAATGTACTTATTCCTTGAATGTTGGATAAGATTCTTAGAAATGTAGATGACACTAGTGTTTTAACAAAGAACTGAGATATGCCTACAGTTAATCCTAAATCTAGTACTTGCTATTTTAACCAAAGGACTTGAGCCACACAACTTCCTAAAGCAATGTACTCGGCTTTAGCAGTGGAAAGAGTAACAGAGTTTTTCTTTCTACTAGACGAGGAGGATAAAGACTGTCATATGAATTGACAAGTTCCAAAAGTGCTTTTTCTATCTACCTTACATCATATAAAATCAGAATCAGAATATCCAATAATCTCAAAAGAAGTGCTGTGCATGGGGAACCAGATTCCTAAGTTTTGGGTCCCTAAAAGGTATCTAAGAATTCTCTTAACTAGAGTCCGGTTGGATTTCTTAGGACCAGCTTGAAATCTAGAACAAAGACAAATGCTGAACATTATATCGGGTTAGCTCACAGTCAGGTTAAGTAGAGATCCAATCATCAATCTGTACTTCTTTTGATCAACTGATTTTCCATTTGGGTCTTTGTCCAACTGAATTTCTAAGGACATGAGAGTATTAATTGGCTTGGCTTTGTTCATTTCATACTTTTTCAAGATATCCTTTATGTATTTTGATTGATTCAGAAAGGTTCCATCATTCATTTGTTTTATACTAAATTCCAAAAAGTAGGACAACTCTCCCATCAAACTCATCTCAAACTCCTTACTTAATGTTTTTGAAAAATCATCACATAGCCTTTTATTAGAAGATCCAAAAAGTATATCATCGACATAGATCTGAGCAATGAGTAAATAATCTCCTACTTTTCTCAGGAATAGGGTGGTGTCTACGCTCCCCTTAACAAACTCCCTTTTTAGTAAGAATATGCTAAGCCTCTCATACCAAGCTCTAGGTGCCTGCTTTAATCCATATAAGGCCTAAGATCAGATATTTAGAGTGACTCAAAGAGTATCTCCAATCTCTAGAAAAAGTGTGTGAAGGTTCAATCCTTTCCTCCAGATTTATATTTTCTACTCCTTGGGTAACCTCTCCTACTCCTTCAGTGTTCAGGTGCTCTACCCTCTTCTCTAAATTTTCTACTCCAGTGGTAATCTCTCCAACATCATCATCATCCTTAACTCTAGGCTTTCTAGGATCAGACTCATCAAATACTACATGAGTAGTTTCTTCCACCACCAAAGTTCTCTTATTAAACACCCTAAAAGACTTCCCAACACTAGAATATCCTAAGAACACTCCTTCATCAAATTTTTGGTCAAATTTTCCTAAGTGATACTTCCCATTATTGTGAATGAAAACCTTACAACCAAAGATATGAAGGTGGGAAAGATGGGTGTCTAACCTTTAAGGATCTCATAGGGTGTTAAGCCCTTAAGAACTGGCCCAAGGCTAACCAAGAGGGGTTGAATTGGTATTTTTAAAAAATCTTCTTATAATCAAAGCATTAAACTTAAAACCAAAATCACAACTGAAATCAAAATGCAGAAAAATAAATACGGAAATCAAAATAAAGAAAGATCACACTAGATTTATAGTGGTTCGGTCAACTCGACCAACATCCACTCCCCGGAGGTGCCCTCCGAGTATACCTAAATTGATCGTGGCTGCTGATTCTTTCTGATTTTAGTCTATCATCATGGCAGATACAAGGATCGTCTAGGCCGATCGGCTTAATGACGACTGCTTAACCATGATGATGCCCTAATTAGGGTTTTTATTTTTAGTCGGATCGTCCTGTCTGATATGAACATCATCCAGGCCGATATACTCAAAATAGGAAAACTTAGAAAACCCCTCAAGTGTGTGTGTGTAAGGTTACTTAGCATCATGAACCACTCTTACAATTTACTCAAGAAAAATAAAAACATCACAGACTGACTCAACATAAATCTACCCAATCTTGAGTTGGCTTGAGTTGCATTCAATCATGTGGACTTGAAAAGTTAGTAGGTAATGTAGTCGTAGAAAATTATGAATGTTTGCTATTATCAAAAGTCTAATCCATAAACTCAGATTTGCAACAATTGTGACTCATCTTTGTTTTGTAATCATAAACTAGTATACCATTCTGATGCAATCCTATATACATTGACATTGACCTAAGCTTTGATCTTGATTCTAAAACTATAAATACTTCTAATTAAACATGCATAATCTTGCCTACTCTAAAATATAGTGTTAGGGCCATAACATCAATGAACACCTATGATGATTTGACAGACATAAACTTGTATGGTATAATTTATAACACAACTCTCATTTCATAGTATTTTTATTGTGGTGCATTAAATCCCTAGTAGATTTTTGTGAATTATTAGGACTTTCACACTTTACTATACCTTTGTGTTCATGTTATACAAAAATCCTTTTGATGATGAATCAAACATGATAAATAGGTATTTATGAATAACATAATGGTAAATGTGAGCACAGACAAAAAAAGTTTCAATCTTAGGAGAGGCTTTATATTTTGTTAAGCTATTACATTTTTTGTATTACTTAATGTTTGCTTCAATAACCCAAACATCATTTGTCGCCCCTCTCGGGTGAACCCATCATTTTTTTCCTTTACTATTAATCATTTTTTTTCCTTTACTATTATTCTAGGATTTTTAAAAGTCATCAAAGAGCTTAATTAATGAGTTTCATTACTTTGGATATCTTTTGATGTCTCAAAGCTCCCATGACTGAATATTACTTGCCGGGAGCTACCCATTTAGAGTAGCAACTAAACATTAGTCATGCAGGCCCAAGGGATCATTTTTGCAATGAGGGTTCCTTCCATGAGCTTGGAGGCTTAGGAGCTATTATAATCCATGAATTCAAAACCACATCAAGACTAATTTTCTAAAATAAATCAAATAAATAATTTAATAAATTTTAAGATCAAACATAATATCAAGTATGCCCAACTAAGTTTTGTAACAAATAAAATCGGCCAAAACCAAGAGGTTTAATGAATATATTTGCTAGTTGATATTTTCAATCCATGAAATTGATATTTACATTGTCATTCAAAACATAATCTATGATAAATTGATAGTGAATGTTGATATTCTTTATGCAAAAGCACTAAATTAGATTTATAATTATGTATATTAAACTACTATTATTTCACATATCGATTGTTAACTAAATTCTAAAATTCATAAGTTATTACTTGGACCATAAGATTTGAGGAACTCTACTTTCAGTTACAACATATTAAGCCTCATCAACAAATAGTACAGCTATATTTTATTTTCCATAAGATCAAGAATTAAATGATGCCCAATAAACTAATATGTTCATGATGTGCTATTTATATCATTGCAGCCAACAAAGTTATAATAATAATAATAATAATAATAATAATAATAATAATAATAATAATAATAATAATAATAATAATAAAACTAATAATATCAAATGAAGTACAATGCCTAGAGTATTAAAAAACTTGAGAGTTTGTACTTATAAGATACATAAATATGCCTTTATTGCAATTGAGTTTGACTTCTTACAATCTATTTAAAATTACCATACAAATAAACATCGAACATGCTATCAAGTTTGCTCATAGTAAAGTAATTTTTGGGCATTTTTATTGTAATGCTACATTTTGAGCTCATATGTATTGAATAATTTCTTATGACATGGCCCATGTAGAGATTTCATGAAAATAACATTTGTAGTAGATTTGATAATGATAGTATGAATGATAATAGTGGTTGATATGATAGTGATGATAGGTGTGAAAAAAATGATGTTGCCAAAATGTTTGGTGGTTGGTTTGAATTTGGATTTAGTCTTATATATTTTGATCTTTTCCTTTCATTCCTTAACATTACAAGAGCTTCTTGTAATGTTAAGCTCTTGATTATTAAATGATAAATTATTTCTCGAGTTTTATACTCTTCCTGTGTTCGCTTTCACTCAAGTGAAGAATCTCTTGTGTGTGAATCACTAGACTCTTGGAGATGGACTTCCAAAAAAGGAAACGAAGAAGGCCTACTCGTGGAAGTAATTTTTATTATTATCAGTTATAATAATGATTAATCTAGCTTCTAGCATTGGAATTCTATTCTCATTGTATTTTCTTTGTTCTTCATTCCTTTTATAATATCAATCTTATTTAGCATGGTACTCATATTCTCATACAAAACCAACAAAATCATCACTTTTCTTCATTCTTCATTTCTCCATCATTGTTGACATTATTAAGACAATCCCTTTATATGATCCAATTTCTTACAAACAAAGCAATAAATAAGTTAGAATTGTTTTAACAAAAGTTTTACCTTTTATTTTGCATGTTTCTCCTTTTGTCATTATTTCTCTACTTTATGTGCTTTAGAAAGGAATCGAATATGTTTGTCATAAGGGCAATCTCATCCCCATTCTGAGATTGCCACCTTCCTTTCATCTGAATCTTTCACTTTCACAGCAATTTGTTTAGCTTTCTTTTTAGCTGAACTATTCTCATTTCTTTATTTTCTACGTTTTATGTTTATATTTAATAGGAAATGACTTCAAATAAAATCTTCAAAAGGATAGCACAGAGAAGGAAACACATTCACTAACATAATAGAGAAAACGTATACATAGAAGAGAAGCTGTGGCGAGAAGAGAAATCCTGAGTACAAATTTCTGTAATTTATTCTTCATAAGAAATTCAAACGGTTCAATAACAGTGATGGAAGTATAGAGATGATGAGAGATCAAGAAGAAGCCTTGAACTTCTTTGTAATGCCAGCAAAGTACTTGCCCTGATGGAAGGCAAGCTGCAGTTCAAGCTCAGAAGGAAGCCTCGTCCCATCCCCAGCTAAAGTTCCGGCACCATAGGGAGAACCACCCTTCACTTTCTCAATCTCAAACATTCCAGGCCCAGCAGTATAGCCAACGGGCACAAAGATCATTCCATGGTGAACTAGCTGAGTGATGGCAGTCAAGCTGCATGAAAAGAAAACGGCAGCAGTGAGTGAAATCTGAAAGTTGTATTTTTGAGAAAAGTTTCTCAAAAGGATCTTTGTACTAAAAAGCTTCTTTAAGAAACAGTAAGAAAGCTGTCCCAAACAAAACTTTAATGAAAATGTTTAATTTTACAATTAAGTTTTCAACAAACCAAATAGTTTCACTGTGGGAAAGTACTTACGCGGTAGTTTCCTGGCCACCGCCCTGAGAAGCGGTGCTGTAAAAGATCCCTGCAGGCTTGCCTGAGAGCTGTTGAGTTCTCCAAAGGCCACCAGTGGAATCAAAGAATGCTTTGAACTGCGCAGCCATCATTCCAAATCTAGTTGGGAAGCCAAAGAGGATCCCATCAGCTTCAGCTAGTTCACTGGCTGTGATGATTGGCGCATCACCCTTGGGAGGTGCGTGCAACTTGCCAAGGACTTCTTCTGGTAGCGTCTCAGGAACCTATAAAGAAATCAATTGCAAAATAAGGACCAATTACCAAGTATATACAGTTGAAGCAAGCATGGAAATGTAGACAAATGGAGAAAAAAGTAAAAAAAAAAAAAAAAAACATGAAGAAAATCACAAGTATCCTTCTTGAGAAATTGTAAGGTACTGAAGCCTAGCTGTTTGAGCAATCTTTGTAACCAACTGATGAAAGTTGACCTATTAGTAATAAATGTTAAAAGTTGACACATATTCATATTAAAAAAATCAATAATTAAAGCATGGAAGAACATGTTAAGTTTACTCGGCAATCATCATGATATCATTAGTAAAACAAGGCAAAAGCAGGGCTCCAAGTTCCTTAAAAAAATGGTGAGAGTTGACACCATAAACTTAAAAATATAAAAAAAATAAAAATTATGCAAATACAAATCAAACCAATCATCTCAAAACACATAGAAGACCTCCATTTAAAATTAAAACTAGATGACTGATGCCACAAAACAAGAACTCACCTGCCACACTTTGACCTCCACACCTTCAACTGATGAGGCGCCCTTTGATATCTCATGAGCAAGCTTCTCAACATGCCCATACGTAGAGTAATACCTGAAGTAATAAATATGAAAAATAATTAGATGAAAAAAAAGATTTTAGCTCAAAAATAAAAATAATTAACATTTAAAGGGATCTTAAATGATAAACTATGCATAATCTAATCAACCTCATAACAACTGTTTTATTGTGAAAAGAAGTACTTTGTTCCAATATAAGTTGCCACGCTATAGAAGTTGTGAAATCTTGCATTCAAATTACTGTTGTTTGAATTGTGAGGGAAGTACATGTTGCATAAATTTTTTTTTTTGGGGTTTGAAAACAGAGAAAATTCATGAAGAAACAAATAAATAAAATACAAAAAATGGATTAAAACGATGACAGGCCAAGAGAATGTCCACAACAAAGTAACAGATGGCGGCAACTTCCATTCACGCAATACAGCAAACAGATGACTAGCAGAAAGCGCAACAGCTACAGATAAAAAAACTCGTCATTTAAGAAGAAACTAATCACGGATGAAAAAAACACAAAATTGGTGATTTAATTCCAATCAATAAATTACCCAAACCATCGACCGCAGAATTCCAATAAGCAAAACTTTCAGATAAGTAATGATGACATAGCTTAAAAAGAAGAAGAAGAAGAAGAAGTCGCTCAAACTTACACTATGTAAATCTTCGTTGCCATTGATCAAGATCGGGTAGCTCTGCTTTCTAAGTCGGATTCCTACTGAGACAATTGAATAAAAATCTTCTGCTTCTTGCTTGGATCAAAAGAATTAGGGTTTCGCAATTTATAGAAATACCCAGAAAGAAATCGCTTACGGTTGCCGTCGTCATCTACGCTTTGACCAAAAGCTTTAAGAGATCCAGCGATATTTTATCTGACCACGAGTTCCATCTTCCGTGGCGCTGAGGTCACCATCGCATCAGCGGAGAAGGTCTAGAATGCTGCCGTAGACTGTGGAGTCCGGACAAAAATGCTAACATGTGATTTTCTAATATTCATATTATTTTTCTTGCAATTTGATAATTTGATTCAGTTCAATTTTTACATTTTTTTAAAGAAAACTCGCAAAAATGCCTAAGTATTTAGAATTCTTATGAACAGAATATCACTTTTGATGCATGCTGAGAAGAATGTAAGAAACACGTGATAAAAATGAAAATTGGTTTGGAGTACGTTGTATTCTTCAATGAGATGCAGTATGCAAAACGTTCAAAAGGGTTAACTATAGCCTACCATTGAAGATAAATTGAGGTTATTATCGATAAATTTTAAACTCATGAGTTTCAATGTACTTCATGTAAATATATAGTTTTTTAGGATTGAGGGTACATTCATCAATTATTTATATGTTGAATGCTACGAAGAATCATTCTTTTGTTCAACAACTATATAAAACAATTTTTTCAATTTTTTAAAAATTTTTAATGTAAATGTATAGCTTTTTAGGGTTTAGAGTGTACTCTTCAAAATTTTTTTATAATGTAATTAGAGAAATTTTGTTAGAAATATATTTATTCTTTCTAATACATATTATGTATTGCTATATATTACTTCGTATTGCTTTGTACAAGCTTAAATACAAGTTTATAGCAATACATATTATTGTGTATATTCATTTGAAAGCTTTTTGAGTTTGTACACAACTGTGTATTAGGAAAATTATATTGAAAATATGTTATTTTTTCTAATACATATTATTTATTGATGTTTATTGTTGCGTATTACTATGTATTGCTGTGTATTTTTGTGTATAATCTTGTATTAAAATATATATTATTATATATTTCTATGAAATGTTGTGTATAAGCTTCTATGAAAGATTATATTGATGTGTATTTTTGTGTATTTTCTATGTATTGCTATATATTTCTATGTATAAGTTATATCAAAGCTTGTATTGTAGTATATTATTGTGTATAGTTGTGTGTTACTGTGTATTATTGCGTATTCTTGTATATAAGTTTGTATCAAAGCTTGTATATTGCAATAGATAGAAATACACAGTAATACACAGTGTTATTTTTTTTTTCAGTTTAAAGCTTTTATACAATGTGGTTTAATTGAAAACTTTTTCACTATAGTTATAAGTTAATATGCATTGCATGGAGTTTATAATTGTGAGAAGAAAGCACACGATATGTATTGTAGGTATACTCATAATATTAGTTTTAATATTCATAAAGAACATATCAATTACTAGCCAAATTCTAAAAAAATAAGATGTAAAGACTTTATCTATTTAAAAGCTAGTTTCAAGAAGGGAATTGACTTAAATTCGCAAACAAAATTTTGAAAATCAGATACCAAAATGAGGTGTCCTCTTATTATTAGATTTATGGTGGACGAAGATGGAATTTGGAAGGTGAAAAATGCATAGAATGATATAATCATGAATTAGCTAGGTTAGAAGACTAACATCTACTTATATCATATATAAATATTAGTCATGAGGAAGCATTAGTTCTTAAATCAATAACAGAAGCTGAGATAAGAATCGTCGATGCTTTACCTACCTTACTGATAAAGTTGGAGGTATTAAAGATATTGGATTATCTAAGAGGGATCCATATAATTACATTTAGAATGAGAAAAAAGCAAAGATTAAATAAGTGAACACTAACTCATTAATTCAACTATTTAAAGATAAACAAGCTGATGATAATATATTTATATGGAATGATCAAATTGATAAATTTGATAGATTATTAAACTTTTTTGGTGTTGATGGGATGGGAATGATAGATTATGATTGTTTTGGTGATGTGGTAATTTTTTATACTAGTTATAAGCTTAATAAGTATAATTTAATATGTGTACCATTTGTTGGAGTTAATAATCATTGGCAAAAAAAATTGCTTGGGTTGGCCTTTTTGTCAGAGAAAATAATTGAATCATTTATGTGGCTATTTAGAAAATTTATATGAATAATTAGTGATAAATATCCAATAATAATATTTATTAATCAGAACCAAGCAATGGCTAGGGGCATAGAAGTTGCATCACCTGATACTCACCATAGACTGTGCAAATGACAAATTTCTAAAAGGTTCTATCAAAAGTCAGGTGCTTTAATAACAAGAATAAAGCCAAAGAACTATTTTATAAGTGTTTGAGAAAGTCTGACTTTAAAGAGGAGTTTGAGAAAATATGGGCTAAAATAATCATAAAATGGATCCTCCACAATCATGATTGGTTGAAGAAGCCTTATATGATAAGGAATAAGTGGTCAACAACATTTAATAAGGATTATTTCAGCATGAACATTCTATCAACATAGCATAACGAGTTTACTAATAATGTGTATCATGACATTTCAAAGCCAACAAGTTATATAACATATTATTTTTTGGGCTTATAGGGGGTGATGACAAGGCACCTAAATGAACATGATGAAGATTACAAATGTAGCCAGTTTGAATGAGTACTTTTAATAAAAAGCAGCTCAATACTAAAGCAATATGGTTGATTTTATTCAAGAAAACTATATTTATTTTTTGAAGAAGAAGTTTTACAGGGTGCGAGTGGAATGTGTATGAACCATACCTTAAGTGATTCATTAAAGTTTTTAATCAATATCATAAAGAATAAGGACCAGCTGTCAACCCTTTGAAATATTCATTTTGATGCAAAAAAGATACCATTCAAAGCACCTATAGAAAGTTTGAGATAATAGACTTATTATGTTCTCACTGTATGAGAGTTATAAGGCAACTAGATATTATGAATATCTATGTGAAGTAATTACTACTACAATGGTTAGCAAGAGCTAGAAAAGATGTATATGCTGGCTGCATGTTAACAAGTTTGGAAAAGAAAGACATGACATCTGAGGCATGTAGTGGTATGATATTTAGAAATCAACCAACTAGATTTACATATAAAATTAGCACATGAGCACAAGAGAATGAGGAGGCTGAACAATACATGTTGTATATGATGAAGGATATTACTGAAAATATAGACTTGATCCTTAATAGGAAGAAAAGAACCACAAGTTCGTTGGCAATATGGGTAGGATTAAAAAATTGAAAGACCCACCAAAGTGTAGGCCTAAAGGCATCTCTAATGTAAGGTTAAAGGAACCGTGGGAGAAGAAAATAAATCTTAATAGTAAGAAACCTATCATAGAGGTAACTACAACAGAACAATATTCACCATCAAGGTTGATCAAGATCTTAAACATGCAAGAATGCTTCACAAAGGAATTTATTCATGGGGTAATAAGTAGCCAACCAACACTTGAATACACAAGGATAATGATGAATTTCATTTCCTTAAATAAAATGGATGATGTATACTTATTGCATTATAATAATTGATATTTAACACATCCAACAAAATATTTGATATAAAATTTCATTGTGTATTGTAAAAATTAATTATATGATTAATATTTGTTGGCAATTAATGTGAAAATTTAGTTTTCTTTTATCTGATACACAATGTATATTGCTGTGTATTGCTATGTATCATTGTGTATAAGCTTGTACTGAAGCTTGTACAAAATAATACACAACAATATATAGTGTGCCAATTTGATCAGTTGGAAGCTTTTTAAGCTTACTACAAATGTGTATTAGGAAATATAATGGGGAATTTAGTTTATTTTCTTTGATACACATTGTAGATTACTATGTATAAGCTTGTACAAAGAAATACACAATAATACACAGTAATACAATGTGTGCTAATTTGTTTAGTTGGAAGGTTTTGAGCTTGCTAATAGATGTGTATTAGGAAAATTATATAAGAATTTTTTTTCTCTAATACACAATGTGTATTACTGTGTATTGCTTTGTATAAGCTTGTATACATCATTACACATTGTGCTAATTTATTCAGTTAGAAGCTTTTTGAGTTTGCTTATAGATGTGTATAAAGAAAGTTATGTGGGAAATTTAGTTCTTTTTTTGTTTAATACAAATTGCTTATTGTTGTGTATTATTATGTATAAGCTTGCATCAAAGATTAAATATAGCAACATATAGTGTGTTAATTTTTTTAGTTGGAAGCTTTTAAGCTTGCCTGCAGATGTTTATTAGAAAAATTATATGATAAATTTAGTTTTTTCTCTAATACATACTATGTATTATTGTGTATTACAATGTATAATATTGTATTAAAGCTTGCACATAATAATACAAAGAAATATATAATATGCCAATCTATTCAATTGGAAGCTTTCTAAGCTTGCTTGTAGACGTGTATTAGGAAAATTATATTAGAAATATTTTTTTCTACTAAAAAATAGCATCGATTAGCAGTTATTTTATAAATTAAACTAAATAATATACATACAAAGCTATTTTATGGTTGTGCAAAAAATTGTGTATGCCAGTTCTGCCCTAAAATTTTATATATTTTGCCAATCTTTATGGTCATCCCAATTTCTATTCTGGATGGCTGCCTCCATGTATTTGTAGATGTACATACTGTAATCAATGTTATTTTTTAGGTTGGCACACCATTTATAGTCTGAATAGGCCATTGACGTATATCAGAATTGAAAGCTCTATCTAGTTCCTGATGAAGGTGATTAATCTAAACAAAATTGATTTTTATTTATAAAAGGAAATATTTAACAACAAATTTAGGTTGACATGCTGATCTTAACTCACAATTTCAGACATAATGCACTTATGAATGGGGTTGGATAAAGAATCAAATAAATTCTAAATATGTTTCTTCAACAATCCTACCAAATAGGTTCAATATTAATTGTTAATCATTGGTAATAACAACATATTATAACCTCATACTGAATCTTGATTGACATGCTCCACATAAATTTTGGTATTCATTTGAAATTTCAAATATGACTAGTAGATATTAAACAAAATGTCTAATACTTTGAGCAAAAAAAACTTATATAAAAATATGAAAAATGTCTAATACATGAAGGCTTACCAAGTGAAAATAAGAGACATAAACAAATAGTTGAATAAAGCCAGGGCAAAGCTTGTTCTTCTCAATTAGCAGTATGGCAAAAGCATCCACATTATTGTTATTCAAGTACTGGTTTATTATTATTTTGTCAATTTGACCACTGCAAATCATGATATTCCTAGCATAAAATATATTATCAAACATGCAAAAATATTAAGATATACCTTATTTTATGAAAGCTTTAAAATGAAAAAAAATTACAATGTATATTACTGTATATTGCTGTGTACAAGCTTTGATATAAGCTTATATACAATAATGCATAGCAATACATATCAATACAAGATTTAATACAAGTTTATAAATAATAATACACAATAATGCACATCAATACACAACAATGCACAATAATATATAATGATTCAAGCTTTGATACTCAACAATACATAATAATACATAATAATGCAAGCTTTGATATATAGTAATACACAATAATACAAGTTGTGATACTAGCTTATACACAAAAATATACTGTAATATACATCAATACATAATAATACATAATAATACAAAGCAATCCAAGCTTTGATACATAAAAATACACAATAATACAAGCTTTGATACAAGCTTATACACATCAATACACAATAATACATATTTGTAACATAATTGAAACTTAATTATTAGTATACTTTCAAAACAACTATCCATGAACTCCCACATATCCTCAGTTATCATTTTCCTTCCAATAAATTCCATCTTATTCTAGCTGGTTTAACGACGACAAATACTCCCTCATCCACCATAATGACTGCAGTAGGTGCAGGTACTTATTACATAGATTTTGTTCTATTTTATTACCTCTTTTCCTCTTATAAACAACTATATAAGGTGCCTTGATTTCATTCTTATGTCAATCATCCCTATCCTTCACATTACGCACTATACCCATTCTCGGGGTTACAGTAAATAATTTATTCTTATCTTCGACTGCAATAGGAGGAGGTACATTTATCATAGGTGACTTGATCAAATATGCTACTGGTAGTTCATCCTCATTAATGATGCTGACTTCAGGAGGAATTACGGTAGCTGGGGCTTCCTCAATAATGTTAAATGTAGGAGGATTTATGACAAAAGGAGCTTAAATTATGATATTAGGGGATGATGGACGAGATGAGGATGATTATACCAGATGTTGCATTTTATCACTTTATATATAACAACATGTTTCGACGGATTCTTTTCAATACAATAACTTTAATCTCTAGCTACCTATACTCTAATGTACTTCTCAATAGTAGCAACCCTCATTTCAAGCAGGTCAACTCTAGAGCCATCCTTGTCCATCCCATTTAATATATAATTAGATAGTGTGTACAATTTTATGATGGTTTGTTGGAAGCTCCAAACATTTAAATCAAGGGTTTCTGTGATATTTAACGACTTATGTTGTCTAGGTGGAGAGGGGACTTTCTAAGGAGGATACGGGGGATCTCTAGGAGGTTGAAGGAAGAAGGAAGGTGGAGGGGACTTTCTGAGGAGAATAAGGGGAAGAAATATGCAGGAGGCTTATTTCCTCTTGAGTAACTCCCTGGAGGGAATAAAAAATCTACACAATAGTGATTGACACAATAAGCTCACAAATAAATCAAATTACCTATTTCATTATGATGTGTAAGTAAGCTAGTGTACTTACACATCCTCATGATCATAAAATAATTCTGAGACCTCTATTTCATTATAAAAAAGTCACTAGCCCACCAAGTGAAATGGGGCCTTGAGTTATTATCAAGAGGGGCTTCGATTGATGTGTGCTTCATAAACCAAATATGTATATAATCAAGTGCAACATTAATCAATAAATTTTCAAATTAATTAGTAATCAGAGAGATTTTTAGATGCTGTCAGCATTCATAATTAACAAAGGTTCAAATCCATTTATATATCTTAGTGGTTTGGATTTATCAAACTTTATGGCAATCTTATCAACTGACCAATTAATAAATCCCTAATGGTCGATGCCTAGTTGTAAGATGAGAACTCATTAATATTCTATGCAACACTAACTTGCCTCATCAGGGTTATATAATTATGAAATAGAAATAATAAATTAGACAATAGAAATATGATAATTTTTTTTATGACAAGGGCAGAAGGAGTTAATATTTGGAGTCTTGACATCTCATGTTTAATATGGATTGAAGTATATGTTGATAGTGCCTTACTTTTCATGCTGAATTCAACACCTCATTTGACAATCCTATAATAAGAGCCACATCATCTATAGTGAATGGTAGCTCATGCCTCTTGATGATGAAATATTGCTTTGGCATATCCCATAATGACAATAGCATGTATATGAGGGAAATATTTTGCTGGAATATAGGGATCACCAGAAATTAATGCATGTATAATTCCTTTAATCCGTCTTTGAAATCTTTGCCAAATTTTTTAACCAAAGAGTTGCAGATCCATCTAAATGTTGATGTAATGCAATGAAAAGTAATATTTGGAACATACATCTACAAAATTGTATAAAAGGATTAACAATATTTTAATGATAATTTTCCAAATAAAAAGTTGTATAAAGCTTGTATCATAGCAATACACAGTAATACTTAGCAATACATAGTATGTATAAAAAAAAAACTAAATTTCTCACATAGGTTTTATAATACACATTTGTGAACAATAACCAAAAGCTTTAAAATGAACAAATATAATATTGTGTATTTATTATAAGCTTGTATCATAGAAATACATAGTAATACACAACAATACATAGTAGGTATAAAAAAAATTATATTTTCCATATAATTTTCCTAATACATAACTGTGAACAACCACTAAAAGCTTTAAAATAAATAAATACAACATTGTGTATTTTTTATAAGCTTGTATCACTGTAATACACAAAAATACATAATAATACACAATAATACACAATAGGTATAAGAAAAAAAACTAAATTTCTCATGTAATTTTTCTAATATACATGTATGAACAACCTCAAAAAGCTTCTAAATGAATAAATTGACACATTGTATATCGCTATAAGCTTAAACCATTACAATACAATGCAATACATAGTAATATACAATAGGGATAAAATAAAAGACAAAATTTCTCAAATAATTTTCCTGATACATATCTGTGAAAAAGCTCAAAAAGCTTTCAACTACACCTTTCCAGTTGTGTAAAAGCTTGTATCATGATAATATACAACAATAAATTAAAATACACAGTAAGTATCAGAAAAAATCAAATATCTAACATAATTTCCCTAACACACATATGTGAACAACATAAAAAACTTCCAACTAAACAAATGAGCACACTATGTATTGCAATAAGCTTGAATCACAGTGATACACAATAATACATAGTAGGTATCAGAAAAAAAAAAAAAACAAATTTCCCACATAATTTTCTTAATAGACATCTGAGAACAACCACAAAAGCTTTAAAATGAATAAATATAGCATTGTGTATTTGTCATAAGATTGTATCATAGCAATACACAATAATATACAACAATACACAAAAATACATCATAGGAATCAGAAAAAATAGAAAATTTCACACAATATTTTCCCTAATACACATTTATGAGAAAGTTAAAAAAGCTTTCAATTATAACGTTTTAGCTATGTAAAGGTTTATATCACATAAATGCACACTAATACACAATAATACATAGTAGGTACCAGAAAAATCAAATTTTCCACATTGTTTCCCTAATACACATCTATAAACAACCACAAAAAGCTTTAAAATGATTAAATACAATATTGTGTATTTTCTATAAGCTTTTATCACTTTAATACACAATTTGTATTAAAAAAACATATTTTACATAAATTTTACACTTTTTTTGTACAAAGGCATGTGAATGTCCTAAACCCTAACAACTATTTTAGATAAACCATTTGCAGATTAAATAGCTTCAGGATTTCAACATATCCAGTGATAAAGGATCACTCTGAAGATAAATCTGATCTTAACTTTAGCAACTCCACGTAATAATTTCTCCTAAAAGAAGAGAGCAATCTTTATTCAAAGATGAAGAACGCCTGAATTGAGACCTGAAAGAAAAGTGGTATGACTCTGAATACCGGTACTTTTGGAATGCCCCAATTTTAAATAATTTTTACGTACTTTTTTAAAATTTTCACTTATGGTCTAGTGGATTGGGTCGGGTAATTAGTTCACATGTGTCAGCATTTTATTAGAGTTCAAACATAGAGCTACATCTTGACTTTGCACCTATTAATTTCTTCATAGGGCCATGTAGTGTCAAAAAATAAATATATTAACTAATTAAAATTTATTTTAGGTTAAAAATATTGTGCTCTTCATTCTCAAATAACCCATATTTAATTAACTAAGGTGCACAAATTAATTTATTTATTAAATAAATAAGTTATGAATAAAAAATGTTTTATGCTCAATATTTAAATGAGATGAACAAACTCTTATTGTCTGTTTGGATGGTCATAGCTTTTATAATAGTGATTATAAGGTTGTCATAGAGAATTTTTTTTTTATTGTTGGAAAAAAGCTACTTCTAAGAACAATTTTTTTTTGAAAATAATAAAAAAGAAGTGGTCAAATAAAAATTATGATTATGGTTTAAAAATAAAGCAGTAGGAAAGCTGTCCCAAAAAAATCCTTATTCAATCATGATCAACTCATTTTGACTTAAAGTAAATAAATAATTAATATTATTATTTATCTAATTGGGTAGTTGTATTATAAAATTATTAAGTTTATCTTTATTGTTAGTTTAAGACTTTATCAAATAAGAATAGGAGTTTTCAAAACCTCAACCATTGAACTACAAATCTATTAGTTGAGATTTAAGCTACCACGATCTAAGGATAATTAAATTCCTTGGAATTATTTATAGGGTAAAAAATTAGATTTTTGAGATGGAGTCTTGGAATTATTTCAATCACTATTTCCTCTTAACACACCTTCTCATATGGTGGCTCTCCTCTTCCTCTCTCTCATAGGGTTTTCTTCTCTCTCTCTCTCTCTCTCTCTCTCTCTCTCTCTCTATCTATCTCTATTTACCTCACTTTCTCACACCCTTCCCTTTGGTGAGTTAGAGAGTTTTTAATGTAATTTTTTTTAAAAGTATGATGTTAACTACTGTGAGTGTAAAAATAATCAATCATACAGTTGGTTAAACGAATCACATTTTGATAATAAAATTTAACACACTGTTAAATAAGTAGAACTTGGGTAAAAAGATTTTACTTGTTTATTAAAGTAGTTTTATGTGTTTGAAAATGAGCATCACAAACATATTAGTGATGGAAAAATCCATTGTATTTTTTTTGTGGCAAATCTCTGATGGATTTGTGACAGAATAAAATGAAGGTTTCTTTTTTGTAGTCCGCCACAAATTCCATCACAAATTATGGTAGATTTTAGCTAATAATCTACCCCAATTTGTGACAAATAGTTTCGTCATAAAGGTTAATGACAAAACATCGTATCAACATTTGCGATAGATTTTCCACTGCAAATTTTCCGCAAACTGTAGCATTAAAAAAAACCCTACAATCATTATTTAGGATTTCCAACATTCTCAGTCCATGCAATTATAAAAAATAATCATGCAATGAAAATTAAATAAAATAATACTATGCAAATTGCACAAATTAATGAATAAACAATTACATTCAATAAAATTCAAAAAAAGTAGTAGGACCTAGGAAATTATGTGATACTAATATTTCTCAAAATTAGTTTAGATTCATCCTGTGAGGTTTGTTATGGAAGCTATACATTTTCTTAGAGGTTTAATGGAGAAGTATAGAGAGAGTAAGGAGGATCTACATGTGATATTTATTGGTTTAGAGCAAGCATATGATAAAGTTTCAACATAAGTGCTTTGGGTAGGTTTAGAAAAACCTAAGATGGTTTGACAAAGTATTTTCCTATTTTGGTTGGATTACTACAAGGATCAACTTTAAGCCTGTATCTTTTTAACTTTAGTCATGGATGTTCTTATGAGACATTTGTAAGAGAATGTATCTTGTTGTATAATTTTCGATGATGATATTCTTCTTATTGATAAAAATAGAGTGGGAGTTATTGAAAAACTTGAATTATGGAGGTCAACCTTAGATTCTAAAGTTTTTTGTTTTAGTAGATCTAAAACTTAATACATATAGTATAATTTTAGTAGTAATAGATATAGTGGTAAGATTGTGGAATTGAGTGATCAAGTTATTAAAAAGAGTGCATGCTTTAGATATCTCAGGTTTGAATCATGGTTACCTTCACAACGAGCAAGTTCCAGTTATTACTTCTGATCCAACAATACCTCCATTTCCCTCTTTTTTCCCTAAATCCCATATTTAATAAATGTTTGGTTTGGCAAATTTCAGGGATTTGGCAGAGATGCACAATAGGAAGAAAGTTACCTTCACAATGAGCAAGGTCCCATTGTTGCATCCAATCCCGACCCAAAAAAAAAGGACGTTGTCAACTAATAAAATAAAAGAAAATATATATCAAAGTTTTAGGTGAAATTTTTGAAAAATAAAAAAAAATCACAAGGATTGGCCCAATTAAATAATCCCCTATATTTGATAGGATTATTGTTCTCATTAATTCTTCTTCTCATTCATTCATTTTATTTGTAAGCATGAGAAATTAGAGATCATTTAGTCATGAGGACATGCAACTTGAGAGTGGGATGCCTAGAGTCTTCATATTAACACCCAATTTGGTGAGGAGCCTCATAATTAATTGTACACTTCTTACTTTGAATATAGGGATATATAAGGGTTGTTAAATACCACTCAAAAATCTAAGTGTGTCTACCTTCTTCTAAAGAAGGGCAGGCCTCCACATCACCAAGCATCCACCCAACCATCTCCTACATTTAAGAAACTTCTCCCTTAGCCTTTTTTTTTTAAGATTAATTTTGTAGCCTATAAGGAGAAGATATATCATGTATGTTTTCTATAATAAGGAATTAATGATGATTTGAATTAATATTAGAAGTTATTTGGTGAAATAAGTTTTTCCTCTTTGGTTTGGTAGCAAAGAGGCTTTCCTTTGCAGAGGAAGTTATTTTTGCAAGTTTTTTTTTTTAAGTCCTAAATAAAATTAACCCTAATATTCCAGTACATGTCACCTAACATCCCACGGTAGATCCTTATCTTGCCTTTTGGAAAAAAAAAGATATGCCCTATTTACCAAGGTTGATGTAAACTTGGTTAACAAATTATTATCTATATTTTGCTCTTGATTGGCCCATTAAAAACCTTTGAAAATTCCACAGAAATCCTGACCAATCCCTTATCCTCCACTATCCCCATTAAGTCCTCTATTTGTAAACCCTAGCCTATAAAAAATGCTCACACAAGCTCTACGCAAAGCAAAGTTTATCATCATTTTCCAACCCTAACCAATGCCATAATAATCCACATCTCTCCAAACTAAATCTAGGATTCCTAAGGTATATTAGAACACATCTATAATAATTTCATGCCCTTACATGTAATTAATTCAAGTCGCCATAAAATTTGCTATTTATTTTTAATGGTTATTATTATTATTATTAGAAATTTTTACGAGTTATTATATATATTTTTCAAGCAATATAACCTAAACCATGTTTTCTCTCAAACACGGTCTCAAGTTCAATTGGGCTTTGTCAGAGATTCATTATCGATCAAAATCAATGATCCATCAAACAAACCAAGTTCAAATTTTATTGAACTTAAATTAATTCGAGTGTTCCACCCAAAATTTATTGATTTTGAATAAAATTTTATTAAAACTCTTGAGAAATCGACAATGTTCTATTATAATTATGCTCCTAAAGCCTGCAAAAGTAAAATTAAATTTGTTTTAACTAGAACCTAGAATTAAATTTAAATTATATATTTTCTTATATTTATAACAAATATCTAACCAAAATAAAAATCAAAATTGAATCTCAAAATCAATGCAATTATGGAAACTGCATAAATTGAATATTATATTATGGTACTTAAACTAAAATTAAACTAACTTTTAAAATCTTTGACTTGTCCACTAATTATTCCTAAGACAAATTAAATGAACCTATCTTATCTCAAATCAAGATTATATTATTCCAAGCTAAAATTAAATATGAATAATCTTAAAGATGAATTAAATGTATTTCAATTTGAGATGATCTTAAAGTACAATCTGTATCCTCTCTAAATTTAATAATTAGTATCTCTATAAATACTCAACTTGCATGAAGAATTTCATGGGTCACTTGGGTTAGTGTCATAACCCATTCTTATATAGATAATCAATCTCATACTTAAAACATAAATTCCTAATTTTGTCCTTCTTATTTCATGACATTGCTCTTTTCATTAGATGAAGTTAAATAAATCATAAATAAAATATTTGATATATACTTACTTTTATTTTTTAATGATGATAAAATGTGATACTAACATTAATGGTATGAGATTCCCTAAATATTCCTTAATTTTGATTGATTAAATCAGATAAACCACATCACATAAAATTTTCTTATGAAGCTTTCCTATCTTAACTAATATGAAATATCATTAACTATGGGTACAATAGAATCCAAACAAGTTATAATCAAAATTAGTGCAAATCTCAATTAAAAATTATACCATCCTTGATTTTTATGCTTATCATGGGATCCAACTTGCATAAGGATTTATATATGAAGATTTACCTTAAGAGATGTGAAGAGGTTCGGCAACTTCATTTTCTTATTTTTGTAAGAGAATATATCATCTTCTAAGATTTATCCAACTAAGCTTTTGAGGCTCACAACAAACCCTCTTGATATAGAATGTCATATTAGATTGAAGAATCAAGGCATCTCCTCATGGTTAGGGTTTCGTAAAGTGAGGATATCTTACCTTTTGTTTCTACGAATAGATAACAAATATAAGATAGGATCATTAGAGAGAAACATTAGAGAGGGTTCAAGTTGGCTTAGTGTAGGCTTGAATTTGTACTTTGGTAATAGGCTAGTGAATGGCCATACTTATACACTATGATTATAGATTATATATTATCCAGTGGATTAATTTCTCTTATCTCACATATATAAGTAAGCTTGGTGTTCACCTTCCTTTTAACTAGCTTTGTGTTAGTACACTTTGCTCCAAACCTTTTGGTTATTTCACTTTGTCCAATGTCATGGAATACATGCTTTTGAATTTTACCCCAACAACACTGTATTGTCAGCTTCTAATCATTAGCGTCTTACCATTGACTTTCTTTCCATCCATTTTTGGTACACAATGTTCTTATTCTCCCACATCATATAGTATGATCTATGTACATATTAAATTGATTCAATTAGTGATAGATTAATTCACTTATTTGAGGTGCACAATAAAATATATCTCACTATTCGATCCAAACTACACAATATGATCTACAAATTGATTTAATTAAAATGAAATTGTTTTACCAATCTATCTAATTGAACCAAATCATATTGTACAATCCAAAATCATATGCATAATCAACTATGAAAATTTTAACATTATTTTCTTTGGTTAATTTAATTTTAAGTTTGGAAGTGAATGTGAGTTAGTAATTTGACCTTCCTTAATAATTTTAATAAATAATTTAACAAAAATTAAATTAAATATTTTGTTTAAAGTTTAATTTTGTGATGATAGACAATTTTCACTTGAGCATAGAGTGCAACCAACTTTACTTGAGAAGTAAATGAATTTTAGTATTCTTTATACTTGATTTTTACTAAGCTCCTTTTTAAGTAACCTGTTTCATACTTCTGTGAATATTAGGAAAACTTTGAAAGTGTCTCATCTTAATCAAAATCATGTGGCACCCTTAAGATTGGGGGGGGGGGGGGGTGAGGGGGGGGGGGGGGGGGGGGGTGTAAATTGAACTTATTGCCAAACCTTTGAAAAATAAGTCATTAATAATTAATTTTAAAATTTTAAAATAAACTAGAGTAAACACAACAATTAGAAAAATTGAAAACCGCTTTTTAAAATTTCAAGAAAAAATAAAATTGCTTGCAAATAATGTTAATTTTGATTTTTCATCAAGAGAAAATTAAAGGTGCTTGATTGCAATGCTAAAAAAATTTCACAAGTCATTCAACTATCACAAGTAGGAAATAAAATATGCAAGAAAGTAAAAAACAAATGCAAACCGATTGATTTATGATGGTTCAATCAATCTTGGCCTATATACTCTCCTCGAGTCTTATACTAAAGAATTTCACTAATTCTCAAATTATAAGGTGAAGAAACCTCTTTCTCCTTGTGCTTCTAGCAAGGTAGAGAAGACACAATCTTTCATGGGTGATGGAGGAACCCTACAATGCCTTTCTCCCCTAAAGGCTGGTCCTTAGCCTCCTTGAGTATATATGAGTCTTCTCACCAAGACTCATAGGACTTCTTCAAATAAGTTTTTTTTTTTTTTTTTTTTACAATAAATTGAGGGAAGAAGGAAGAAATTGAACTAGAAAACCTTTAATGAATCTCTCACTCACTCTTTTGGTCCCTCCCAAAAGATCTCTGAAAACCCTATTGAAAACTTCTATTCAAAAGCTCTCAAGCCAAGTTGAAAAACTCTCTGAAAAAATTATATCAATTTCTTAAGTTATGATATCAAAAGAAACCCTAAGTAGGGTATTTATTAAAATTATTGGCCTAATCATACAATATGATTAAGGGATCATATAGTATGACTAGTAACAATACTCTAAAGCCTTATATGTTGATCATCCTATATGATATAGAACATACAGTAGGATCAATTTAATTCATCAACTTAAAGCATGTAATCATCCTATTAGAACGGGGATCCTTTGAACATGCTCTCTCTTTTTTTTGTCTCTACGATATGGACTTGTAGTGCAAAAAATACTCTAATTCGGTTGCTTGATTTTAGGTTCTAAAATGGGAAAGTATTTAACAAATATTATAAATTTTTTCTAGTATGAATAAAGTTATTATAGTACAAAATACTTAAATTTACCTATTTTGGAAATATAAAAAACTAGCAATTTAAATTTTAAATAGCAGATCATACAAGATGAAGATAATTATATAATACAATTTGTTATTTAAAATTCAAATTTTAATTTTAAGTTAATTAATATCATTTTAATTTTTTATTAAAAAAAATATTATAATAATATCATACAATATAGGGGCATTAATATTTGACATGACCCAAAAACTTGACCCAAATCTAAACCAAAAAAATCTAGTTTTCGGTTAACCCAAGAAAAAAAAAACAAATTTTTTGTCTAAACATTTAACAAATGGGTTGGGTTTAGGTTCTAACTTTTGAACTATTTGAAAAATTAGGTTAGGTCTGGGTGAATCCACTAACCTAGAAATGACCCACTACAACATCCTTCCCATACGTCCCCGCTCACACATCATATCTGCATTGAGCCTGGCTGGCCCGCAGATGTAGCCTGCACACCACATCCCAATCTTAACCCCTTACATAACATCCTATGGTTGACCCTGTATAGTCATTCTTGATTAGCTCTCTCACCTGCACATGACATGGGCTCAAACTCACGCTAGAAGAATGCTTGCTTGTGCTCACCTGGGTCAGCATTTTGGGTAGAGTCGACACAAGTTATCAGTGGATCAGGTTCAAGTTCAAAATTTGAACCCATTTTTAATTAGGTTGGGTTCATGTTAGATTAATTGAGGGTTAGTTAGTTTTGGGTTGTAGCTGAACCTGACCTAAAATCCCATTTTGATATTCCTTGCACAATAATTTTTTATTAGAAATAAAATTCTTTAATACCTATTTTGCCACTCTCAAAATCTATAAGTAGACCAATACTCTCTACATGAAGGGGGGCTTTTAGAGGCTTTGACCTTAGGCTAGAGACTCGGGAGAGCTTAGAGTCTTGAAGAGTCCCGAACCTCTATGAAACCCTTGAAGTAAAGGAAGCTAAACTCTTAAACATTAAGGCACCTTTTAGTGTAATAGTTAGAATTTTATACAAGAAACTCCACAGTTAAGCATGCTTATCATAGAGAAATCTTTGGGTGGGCGACCTCCTAGGAAGTTACACTAACATGACAAAATCATGAGGCCCTTAAGCTAAAGCGGACAATATCTCGATAGTTAATAGTTTTGCCAATCACAAATGATATCAAAGTAATACACTACCTGGAAGATAGAAATTAAGTGTCATAAAAGATAAAACTTGTAGAAGACACCTCTATAAAAATTATCTACATGACGGATAATTATGTGATAAAGATGCTGACAAAGACGTTAGTTGCTTAAGTCGTAGAATTGTGAAACCCCTTAAGTAAAAGAAACTAAACTCTTAAATATTGATGTACATTTTGGTGTAATACTTATATAATTTCATTTATAAAACTCCACAGTTAAACCCGTTCATCCCTAAGAAATCTTATAATGGGCGATCTCCTGAGAAGTTACAACAATAAGAAAAAAAACCATAAGGCCCTTAGGCCAAAGTGGATAATATCTCAATAGTTAATAGTTTGGGTTGTTATAACCTATTTAATTGAAAAAGGTTGAGTTTTGAAAAGATTAATTTTCTTTGGAAGAATTTAATTTCAAGAATTTAATTTTGAAATCGAACACATTGTTATGAATGATAAGTCATCCCTAGAGATGAAAATATCATTCCCTAATAAGTTCATATTACAAAACCTTAAATTCATCTTGATTATCAAAGTCAAACTCAAGGAAAGATAACATTTAATTTTGGAGGGAAAAAATGATATTTGATCGAGTATATGACTATGATGATCTAAGTAAAGGATCATTAATTTCATAATCAAAGTCATGATAATAGAACAATATATTTTCCATAGGAAAGAAGATATCATTTATTATCAATTATTTGAATATGTCGTTAATGATTATTGAACTTGATTTTCTAAAAGATAATTAATCAAACTTTTATATGGGTTCTAAATCTCCTAGGAATGTAAGCCCTCGCTGTTAAGTATATCGTAGGAAACCTAAGTTTCCTATGAATACTCTCGATTAAAATAATAATATATATTTTATTTAAAATTTTTAAAGGATTGATATAAAAGGATTGAAACTGGAATTTCAAATGGGAATGAATCAAAATTGAGCACTTATTTCTTGAGGCCAACAGAAGAGAAGTAGGAGGCATTTTGGGTTTTTAAAACATTTTAGAATTACCTAAGCTTATCCTATGTATTGGGCTTTAAGTTTTGGACTAAAAAGAAATTTTAGTATAAATTGTAAATTTATTAGAAGGTTGGGAATATAATCCTAGAAGGTGAGGTCTTATGATTTGAGGTTTGCCCGAATACTAATTCTAAATTGGGCATTGAATGATAATAACTTGAACCAAGCTAATATAATGTAAAACTTGAACATACCCTAGCCTAGATTGGGAAGCCAACTTACCACCTAAGTGCTTAAAATCTATGAGTCTGATCTCTTATGCAAGAGTGGTAGGGATGTTGTTTAATTAAGTTTGAGGAATCTGGGCCAACATCTAAAGCAGATCCCAATTATCCCCTTAGCTCATGCAGGATAATTTAATGCTTAAAATAAAATATAATTAAATTTTAGACTCATTTAATTAGTTTATAATACAATGGATTCAAATTGACTCAATAGATGCATAAATTAGAATGAAGTAATTTTAAAATCAAGCTTAAAAATTAGATTTTATCCTAAAGAATACACAACTTTCCTTTGATAGGATTGCACCCTAATAGGTCAGGTGACATGCTAGAACTTGCAAGTAGGGAGGTGCCTAACAAGAAAGAGAAAGTTAAAATATGAATACATGTTAAAAGTTTGTAGAGGTTATCATACCTCAACGAATTATTCCTAAGGCACACTAAGATGAAAGTAATACTAGCACGTGATGCAAAAGCTAATATACTTATAAAAAATTATAAAGATGGTGATAATAATCAAATCAGTATAATATAATATCAATTACAGATTATTAACCAAGCAACTATAATAAAAAGTAAAATGCATAAAAATAAACTGCAGAAAATAAAATAAAAAAGAACACACCAAATTTTATAGTGGTTTGGTCAAACGATGACCTACATCTGCTCCCCAGAGTCTTCTTTCCTGGGTATTGTACTGTCACTATAGTGTCTCTCCTTTAGCCCCCATAGCTGGGCTGAGAAGCCCTTACAAACTCTCTTCCACTAACCCGATGTGATATAGGACCGTACTCATTTCACAGGCAAAGAACCTTGACTCTTTTTCACCCTCCCGGTGAGGCAGAGAATATGGAATCACTTTCACCTTCATTAGTGTGGGGGAGTAGCCAGATCCTTTGACACCAAAGAGATCTTCTTCATCTTCCCAAAACTTCCCTCAAGATTCACCTTGAATCAGATGCTATGCAAACTTGCTGGAGCAATCATGTGAAACCCCCTCCACACTCCCTTAAAACCCAAAAGGATCTTCTCCCTCTCAAACTTCATCCTTTCCTCTATCTCTTTTAAGGCTCTCTCTTTAAGTTTTCTCCAGAAGAATGGTGACTCAATGCATGTCAAAGACTCTTACAAAAGTCTTATGAGAACACTTAAATAGAGCACTTCAAAAAACCTTGAAAGTTCATTTTAGCCGTTAAAGATAATATAGTACGATCACATAATCATCCAGTATGATATGAAGAATTTGACCTGCTAGTACTATATAATCATTAGTATGAACATCAGTACGAACAGTTCAATTTGCTTGTTAGTATGTACGATCATCAATATGAAATACAATTCGTCTAGGATAAATCATGGGATGACCAAAATTGTCTTTGTTGATCATATAGTATAATCCAGTTTGTACAGTACGATCAAAATATCAAAATTAAGCTGAATTGATTGATTAATCATATGATCAAATTAGGTAATATTTTAAACAAAGAACTATATGATTAGGTTCGTACAATATGAATATAATAACTTTTTAAATTCAAATTTTTACCTAATTTAATGAATAATGGGGTTTCTAATTATAATAGATCATTTAGTAGGATGTTGTGTTTGTACTTTATGATTAGTTATATTTCAATATTTTTTACAAAAAAATTAAATATTTTAATTAATTTCTATAATACCATATCGTATAGTATGATCCATATCATACTATATTATAAAAGAAAAAAATTAAAATATTTAAAATCATTTTTTCTCCCCTTGTGTTTGTGTGCATGATCACCAGGCTAACATTCCCCCTTACAGGACTTTACTAAATAAATTAAAAAAAAAATTAAAATTACATACTCTTTTAATATAACATATTTTACCCAATCTTAAGCCCTAAATCTTCAATGAACCGTGTATGTTGTACCTGAAATGTTAGTCAACACACAAACAGATATGAACTATAAATAGTATGAGAATTAAAGAATTAATCAATAATATTTTTTATCATAAAAATTATAAACTCGAGAGCCCAAGTTTCAACAAATGTGTGCTTAAAATTATTAAGTTTTTATGCTAGCTTAAGATTTTTAATTTTAATAAGAGTAGAAAAAAATTATTCATACCCTCACAATCCTCCAATCATTCTAGGATAAAATAAAATGCAACATGCAAGAAATAAAGCTTGAAAATTATGTCATTTCTACTACATAATCAATTTAAATAAATCAAATCAAATCAATTAAATTACATTCAACGTCCATGTGATAAGTACCACTTAATAGTATAACCTAGGGTCTAATGAATTTAGAAGTAACCGTGTACCACTAAAAAAAATCTTGATTCTACTCCTAAGACTAACACAAGTGAATTTGATAATAGGATTCTCCTCATACCTCCCTTCTTTGTTCTTATGTTGGCTCCTTGTACTCGTCAATTTTGAATATCATAGTGAAAAGAAACTCCTCCCGGAATGGTTGTTTTCTTTTCTACTTGGATACTTGAAATCATCCAAGTTTGGATCTCCAAATGGAAAGGAACTCTCTCTTAAGGGATGTTCCTTTCTCTTTGGATTCTAAATTGGATGTATAACATTCCATCTCAAAATATCACTTTTATATGACTTGATTACTACTCAAATGAATTAAATTACATATGGAAAGTAAAAAAGACTAGACTCAAACAACACCTACAAGGTTATCCTAAGTAATTATAATCGACATTAATATCCTAAGAAATTATTATTAAATTTCTCAAATCATAACCACACTTGATCGTGCTCTCTTAATTTAAAGGGGGACTTATCATTTTGCTTGGCACCTATAGAAAAATTATGTTAAGTTAAAGCTTAATAATGCACCCTTTATTTTTATAGGCATATACGAGCATGACCACCTAAAAAAAGTAATGAGAGTATTCCAGATCGTTCATAACCTAAGGGTAATCTAACGCCAACATAACAACAAAAACATCAAGACTTTGTCCCACTATGTGGGGTTGGCTACATGAAACCTTTTTCTCCATTGTGTTCCGTTAAAAGTCAAATTTTCATTTAAATCTGATAAAGAATGTCCATTTCTAATATTTTATAACCAAGTCTTTTAGGTCTACCTTTGCCTTTCTTTAAATAAGTCAAATCTAATACCTCTACTTTCCTAATCGGGTCATCGAAGGCCTATCATTTTATGTGACCAAACCATCTAAGGTGATTCTCTCTAATCTTACTTTCCAGTGGCGCTACTCCAACCTTTTCATGTATATGCTCATTTCATATCCTATCTCTAAGGGTAAAGCCACTCATCCACTTGAGCATCCTCATCTATGTAACACTTAACTTAGCATTATGCTTCTCTTTTAATGGCCAACATTTGGTACCATAAAGCATTATAGGTCTCATCACCATCTTATAGAATTTTTCCTTAAGTTTGAGGGGCACTTTTCTATAACACAACAAGCTCGATGCATTCCTCCACTTCAACCATCCAACTTGAATTATCCTGATAATATCCATATCTATTTCTCCATCACTCTGAACAATACATACAAGATATCTAAAATGTGTACTCTTATTAATGACTTGATCGTCCAAAGTCATAATCCACTCAATAGGTCTATTGATATTAAAATTACATGCTATATTTTCTATTTTAGATCTAGTCAAACAAAAACCTTTAGACTCTAAGTTTGACCTCCATAATTCAAGCTTACCTTCAACTCCCTCTCTAGTCTTATCAATAAGAAAAATATCAACAGCAAAAAGCATACACCAAGTTACATCCTCTTATAAATGTCTAGTGAGAACATCCATGACTAAAGCAAAAAGATATGGGCTTAAGGCTGGTCCATGATGTAATCCAACCGAAAAAAGAAAATACTTGGTCAAACCACCTTGTGTTTGATCACAAATAATAGCTCCTGCATACATATCTTTAATAATTTGAATATAAGAATTATTAACTCATTTCTTTTCAAGAACACTCCATAACACTTCTCTTGGAACTTTATCATATGTTTTCTCTAAATCAATAAATATTATATGTATACCCTTCTTATTCTATCTATATTTATACATGAAACCTCTCAATAAATATATGGCTTCCATAGTATATCTACCCAACATGAATCCAAATTGATTTTGAGAAACATTAGTATCACGCCGCAACCTACGCTCCATAACTCGCTCCCATATTTTAAAGCATGACACATTAACTTGATCGTTGATGATAAGATTGTTAATATTATAAGTGCTTGTGCTCCTCAAGTAGGTTTGGATATGAGTTTCAAATTAAATTTTTGGAATGACTTAGAAGAATTAATACAAAAGATACCTCTTGAAGAAAGAGTTTTTATTGGAGGAGATTTAAATGAACATGTTGGTAGAGAAGTAGATGATTTTAAAAGCATTCATGGTGGCCATGGATTGGGAACGACGAATGAAGGTGACAAGACCATTTTAGATTTTTGTTTAGCTTATGATTTTTCAATTGCTAATACCATATTTAAGAAAAAGAATAAGCATCTCATCACTTATAAAAATGGATATAGTACAACCCAGATTAACTATTTTCTTATTAGAAAATTAAATCATTTAGATTACAAAGATTGTAAAGTTATTCTGAGTGAAAATTTATGTACCCAACATTGATTATTAGTTTTGGAATTTAAGATAAAGGGGCATAAAATAAAAAATAAAGTAAAACATTTTTCTAGGATTAGATGGGGGCTTTTAAAGAATATTAACAAAAAAATTTTTTGAGAGTAAGATTTTAGATCTTAAGATTTTGTCTGTGCATGAGGATGCTAATATTATGTGGGAAAAAATGGCTAGTGATATTATGAATATTCAAAAAGAGGGGCTTGGAGTATCAAAGGGAAAATCTCCTAATAGTAAAAATAGTTGGTGGTGGAATCCAAATGTGCAAGAAAAAATTAAAAATAAGAAGATTTGTTAAAAAAATTGGTTTAATTTTAAAAATTATGATAATTGGGAAATATATAAAGTGGCTCGTAAGGATTCTAAGAAAGCAATATGAGATGCTAAAACATTAGCTTTTATTGATTTATATAATAGATTAAATACTAAGGAGGGAGAAAGATAAATGTATAAGTTAGCCAAACAAAGAGATATGAGTAGTAAGGATTTAGTTCAAGTGAAGTGTATTAAGGATGAAGATCAAAAAATACTTTTCTTAGAAGTTGATATTAAACAAAGTTGGATGAGATATTTTGCTAAACTTTTTAATGAAGATTGTGAATATAAGATTGACTATAGTGATATTAGCACCCTAAATGAAAATAAAGAATTTTGTTTTTATTAGCGTATTGGTAAAACTGAAGTTAGAGAGGCTTTAAAGTAAATAAAGGGTGGAAAAGCTGTTGGACCTGATGATATTCCAATTGAGGTGTGGAAATGCTTAGGAGATGAAGGGATTTCTTGGCTTACTAAACATTTTAATATTATTTTGAAGACTAAAAAGATACCAGATGAGTGGAGAATGAGTGTGTTAATTTCTAATTTTAAGAATAAAGGTGATGCAGAAGATTGTATGAATTATAAAGGTATTAAGTTAATGTGTCATACTTTAAAACTACGGGAGCGAGTTATGTAGCATAGGTTGCGACGTGATACTAATGTTTCCCAAAATCAATTTGGATTCATGCCGGGTAGGCCGACTATAGAAGCCATACATTTATTAAGAGGTTTGATGGAGAAATTTAGAGAAAATAAAGAGGATCTACATCTGATATTTATTGATTTAGAAAAAACATATAAGAAAGTTCCAAGAGAAGTGCTATGGAGAGTTCTTGAAACGAAAGGAGTCAATATTGCTTATATTCAAATCATTAAAGATATATATGCAGTAGTTATTACTTGTGTTCAAACACAAGGTGGTTTGACCAAGTATTTCCCTATTTTGGTTGGGTTACATCAAGGATCAGCCTTAAGCCCATATCTTTTTTGCTTTAGTCATGGATGTTCTCACTAGAAATTTGCAAGAGGATGTACCTTGGTGTATGCTTTTTGCTGATGATATTCTTCTTGTTGATAAGACTAGAGAGGGAGTTGAAGGTAGACTTGAATTATGGAGGTCAACCTTAGAGTCTAAAGGTTTTTGCTTGAGTAGATTTAAAACAGAATATATGTAGTGTAATTTTAGTAGTAATAGACCTAGTGAGGGGATTGTGACTTTGGGCGATCAAGTCATTAATAAGAGTACACATTTTAGATATCTTGGATTTATTGTTCAGAGTGATGGTGAAATAGATGGGGATATTATCAGCAGAATTCAAGTTGGATGGTTTAAGTGGAGGAATGCATCGGGCTTGTTATGTGATAGAAATGTAACCCTCAAACTTAAGGGAAAATTCTATAAGATGGTAGTGAGGCCTGCAATGCTTTATGGTGCCGAATGTTGGCCAATAAAAGAGAAGCATAATACTAAGTTAAGTGTGACAGAGATGAGGATGCTCAGGTGGATGAGTGGATTTACCCTTAGAGATAGGATACGAAATGATCATATACGTGAAATGGTTGGAGTAGCTCCAGTAGAAGATAAGATTAGAGAGAGTCGCCTTAGATGGTTTGGTCACATAAAAAGGCGGGCTTCCGATGACCCGATTAGGAGAGTAGAGGTATTAGATTTGACTTGTGTTAAGAAAGGTAGGGGTAGACCTAAAAGGACTTGGTTAGGAAATATTTGGAATGACCTTTCTTTATTAGTTTTAAATAAAAATTTGACTTTTAATAGGACACAATGGAGAAAAAGGATTCATGTAGCCGACCCAACGTAGTGGGATAAAGGCTTGATGTTGTTGTTGTTGACACATTAACTTGATTCTTCCTTAATTCACACAATCATGTGCATCACCTTTATTCTTAAAAATAGGAATTAACACACTCATTCTCCACTCTTCTAGTATCTTTTTAGTCTTCAAAATAGTATTAAAAAGTTTAGTAAGCCAAGAAATTCCTTCATCTCCTAAGCATTTGCACACCTTTATTGGAATATCATAAGGTCCAACAACTTTTCCACACTTTATTTTCTTTAAAGCCTCTCTAACATCAGTATTACTAATACGTCGATAAAAACATAAAACTTTATATTCATTTAGGATGCTAAGGTCACTAAAGTTAATTGTATTATCACATTCTATATTAAAACATTTAGCAAAATATGTCATCCACCTTTATTTAACTTTATCTTCTAAGAAAAGTCCTTTTTAATCTTCATCCTTAATGCACTTCACTTGAACTAAATCTTTACTACTCCTATCTATTTGTTTGGCTAACTTATACATATATCTTTCTCCCTCCTTATTATCTAATCTATTATATAGATCATTAAAAGCTAAGATATTTATATCGCATATTATTTTTTTAGATTCCTTACGTGCCTCTTTATATCTTTACCAATTTTAAAAAATTCTACATATAAACTAATTTTTATAACAAATTTTCTTATTTTTTATCTTTTCTTGTACATTTGGAATCCAACACAAATTATTTTACTATTAGGAGCTTTTCCCTTTGAAACTCTATGGAAATCTTTTGCAATATTCTTATTATCACAAGTCACTTTTTTCCACATAATATTAGCATCCTAATTTATAGACAATATCTTAAGATATAAATCTTAGTTTAAAAAATTCTTTTTTAAAAATTTTTAAATTCCCCAAACTAATCCTAGAATATAATTTTACTTTATTTTTTTATTTTCTTCCCATTTATCTTAAAGTCTAAAACTAATAATCAATGTTGGGTACATAAATGTTCACTTAGAATAACTTTACATTCTTTACATTCTAAATGAACTAATTTTTTTATAAAAAAAAATAATCGATTTGAGTTTTACTATATCCATTTTTTATAAGTGATGAGATGCTCATCTCTTTTCTTAAAAGATGTAGTAGAAATTAAAATACATATGCTAAAGAAAAATCTATATATTCTTACCACCTTCATTTATCGTTACTATGAATATTTTTAAAATCATCTACCTTTCTACTAATATGTTCATTTTAATCTCTTCCAATAAAAAATCTTTTTTCAAGAAGTATCTTTAGTATTAATTCTTCTAATTCATTCTAAAATATTAATTTTGAACACAAATCCAAACCTACTTGAGGAGCATAAATACTTTTAATATTAACAATCTTAGCATCAACAATAATCTTTAAAGCTATAATTTTATCTTCAGTTCTATTAAATTTATAATATTATCCTTCAAACTCTTATCTATAATCATACCTATACTTTTTTTAGTATAACTCCTACTCGAATATCATAATTTAAATCCTAAACTATCAATCTCCTTAGCCTTCTCTCCAACCCATTTAGTTTCTTAAATGTACATAATATTTATCTTACTATAAATCATAATCTCTATTAATTTCAACAATTTTTCTGTAAGGGGACCTATATTCCAAGTTCATATCATAATTTTAGTTCATGGACTAGCTTCTTTGACTAAATCCATCCTTGAAGTGGGAACCCTTACCTATTTAATATTGCACCAAAGCATTGGTGCAGCGGCCCTTGCATAATTATCATCATATTCAGGCCATACAATGTGTCACTTTCATGGGACGCCTTAACATTAATATAATATTTTAAAGGATTCATGTCATGATTATTCAACAAGTTTTATGTTGACTGTCGACTACTTCACTTTTCTCATCAAAGACTTGGGACATGGCAATGATAATATTTAAGGGTAATCTAACACATATCAAATTAATTCAAAGATTGCATTGAATTTTAAATAAAGAATCACATTAATAAACTAATTCTAACTATCAGTATATTGTGAAAACTCAAAAAACTCAACACACAATAGTAGAAAAATAAAAAACCAGCCTAACCTAAAACTAGAATTGGTTGTCCTAACAAACCATCTAAAGTGCGTGAAGTAGGTTGTGTGACTTGGATATGTTCTATGGTGGGCAATTAATTAAAGTTATCTGGTTCTTTGATTTGTTGAAGGCTTAAGGGGATTTTGATTCAAGTTTAAGCCTTAATATTTTGAAGTCAATTTTAATATGTATTTTAAGAGTTAATTAATTATTTCATTTATTTACACAAGGGTAGTGAAGTTTATTTTTCCTTCCTTAGGGTTAAGTTAATTGTCTTGTAGGCCCGAATTAATAGTAACTAATCATATTAATCAAATAACTTAATTGATTAAGGTTTGAAGGGTTGATAAGTTTTTACTCAAATTGATTGGTTGCTAGTTTTAAGAATTGAATTACAATTTTTGAGATTTAGAATAGTTATTAAAATTTTAGAAATATTTGAATTATTTAAATGCATTAATTAAGGGGTGAAAATTTGACTTTTTTATTAAGGTTGATTTATGGAAATTTAATAGTTTTATTAAATACTAGACCTTAATATAAGTAATTATGCGCTAAGTTTGTTGGAATTGGATATTTTTACATTTTGTTATGAATTTTAAAGTTTGAGTTAAATTTTGACCTAGAGTTGATCAAAAAATTAAAATTTTCACTTAATTCGATAGGTTTGACCTTTTTAATAAATATTATACATTAAGTGGAATATAATGCCTTTGGGTTTGTTAAATTTAAAATTTTTTGAAATTAGTTATGATTTTTTAAAGGTTGACCATTTAATTGATTTATTTAAATGGCTTTTAATGATTGAATCCAAACTGATTCTAAATTTCTTGAAATCACACCACAAGGTCAAGAAAGATGTAAGGAAATGTTCTCAAGTGTTTAAGAATTTTTTTTGGAAATTTAAATTATTTTTAATTAATCAAATTAATTAGATTAATTAAATTAATTAAATATTAATTTTCACTTATAATTAAGTTAAACTTAAAATTGAAGTATAGTTGAGAGGCATTTTATTTTCTTTAGTTGAGGGTTTACTAGTTTGATATATTATTCACAAAGTTTTGATTTAATTTGATTTTATTGTAATTTTTAGAAGTTTTAATGATTAATTAAGGGTTTAACTTTAAATTAATTAAATAACCAGCTTAATTATTTTTAAAATTAGTGAGAATTTTTCTTAGAGAAGAGTTTGTTACTAAGTTTAAAATGCTTCAAGTTTTATGCATATTGCATGTAAGTTCAATTTCCTAAAATTAATCTAGGTTACTAGAATTAGTCCTTAATTATTTTCCTTAAGATGACACTAAGTTGTAGGATTGAAATCAAGGTCACACTAACCCCTTAGACAAACATATATGCATAACACAAACTTCATAATCAAGAATCCTATAACTAGGAGAGCCTTGGAGTAAGTGCATGTGCATCCTATGTTTGAACATAAAGGCATAATTTACAGATAAAGAAAATTGAAGGATGATCATTCAAAATATGCTTATTCATTAATCATTCCCTCATCAATTTAGTTCAGATAAACTAAAAACTATGTTTAAAATTTCAGGACAACTCAAGGCACTCGAAGGTTTAATGTACATAGTTTAAAAAATAAAATTTCAAAATTTTATAATTAAATAAAGATTTTTTAATTTAGAAAAAAAAGTTCAAGATAATTATGAAAATTCTCTAGTAAAACATTTTAAAATAAGGATTTTAAGAGGTTAAAAAATATTTGGATTAATATTTAATTAAGTTTGACCTCATACAAAAATATGCTTATCCATGGATTGACTTGGTCAAACCTATTAGGCTTTGACTCATGATGAGTTATGGGATATTCAAAGTTTTAAATGACATATATTTGATAATTTTTAAAGTAATGGAATTGAAGTCTAAGGAAAGGATATATGAAACATATGTTCTGACCATGAATCAATGTTTGACCAAGTCAAACATATATGATTTGACTCATGGATAGGTTCAAAATATTTGGATCATAGGCTGGAATGAGTTTGAATGATTGAGAAGCTTGATTGTGTCACAAACATTGATTTTGAGTCAATTGGGTCTAGTTTGACTAGACTTGGACCAAATTGACCAAGTCAATTGTTATCTGGGTCAAGGTGACCAATCAAGTCCAAATCATTAGGAGAGTTTCCAAAGGTGGTTTGATGAGATTTGAATGCATTTGGAGATTGAGTTAGTGTAGGAAAAGATTAAGGTTAATTTGGTCAACCTAAGTTGACTTGGTCAAAATGTTGACCCATGGCTTGGGTTTGGATTCAACATATTTTGTTTGATCAATGGAGACCAAATTACGTGGTTTCTTGGGCTAGAGGGGTCATTTCAGTCAAATTAAATATTTGGACCCTTAAGGGGCTATTTTGTCAACCGAGGTTGAGATGGTCAACCAGGTTATCCCAGGGCTTGGGTTTGGGCTCAACAAGTTTGGTTTAACATTTCGAGTTTAGTATAGGTGGTTTCATGGGTCAAAATGATCATTTGGGTCAAAATGACCATTTAGACCCTTAAGGGGCTTATTGAGTCAACCTAGGTTGACTTGTTCAACCAAGTTGACCCAGGGCCTGGGCCTAGGCTCAACAAGTTTGGTTTAGTATTTGAAGTCTAGTAGAGGTAGTCTCATACAGAGGAGAGGCCATTTGGATTGAAATGACTATTTAAATCCATAAAGGACAATTTGGTCAAACTAGGTTAACTTGGTGAACTGGACTTGACCAAGGTTTGGCTTTCCAATGCACTCCTAATAGTGTTTAGGATGTATAGAGGAGATTTCAAGGTTTGATTTGACTAATCCATGTTGAAGTTTAAATGAAACATCAATTTTTCCCTTAAGGGGCATTTTGGTTATTTTTGACCCCTGGTCAATTGGTGGTCAAAGTGGATCCACCAAAATACCATTTAATGTTCAACAAATCATGATCAAGTTTGTGGACATGATGAAAAGCTTTGGAGGAAGCTCCAATGTCAAATTCCATAATATGGAAGGTCTAGTAGCATGGGTTGTAAATACTTGAAGGTTTTATAATCTTTGGGAAAAAATTCAGTTTAAAAGGTTAAAGGCCTCATATTAAGCTCAAATTTGGAGGGTTGACCCTAGGGGCATGCCTAATCAATATGAAATTGATAGATCATGAATTGACGGTCATTTGAGCTGGCTTTAAAGATTTTAAAAAATCACTTAAAAGGGCTTTTAGGACATAGGCCTTTAGCTTTGGATTTTGGTATGGATTTTTAGATTTAAACTAGATTTTGGATTTGAATTCTTGAATTTGAATTGTACATATCAATAACAATCATATGGATGATTTAATATGACTAAATAGGATTGAAAGTTGATAGAAGGCTGGATTAACTAAAGTCTCGGTTGATTATGGTTTGAATGATTAAAGTGTGGATTGATTTTAAGTTGGCTGAAATCTAAATTTGAATTTTTAATTGATTGAAATCTGGATTGATTTGGGGTCTATATTGATTTGGAGTCTAGATTGATATGGGGTCTGGATTGATCTGGATTATGGATTGGTCCTAGTGACTTCATACAAAAATGAGGTCAACATTACCTCCATCCAACACAATCGATGGGGAACCCTCACTGCCCAGCCACAACTATTGGACCTCTTCCTGACCATCACCACCAAACCTCCATCCTATCCCCACCGTCAAGTCTCCACACGACCATCGTTGACCATCGACTATAGCCCCTCCAACCTCCATCACCCATCAATAATGAAATCTCAAACCTCCATCGCTTACTAACTAAGATCCCTCTAACTTTTGTTACCTGCCGACTATGGTCCTTCGACCATAGTTACTTGACTTTGATCCCTTTGACCTTTATCATTTGACTATGGTCCCTCCAAACTCCCTAACTCATCAATTATGGTCCCTCTGACCTTCATTCCTTGACTACGGTCCCTTCAGCCTTTATCACCTAACAAGGTCCCTTCAACCTTTGTTGTCTGATTATGATTCCTCTGACCTCCATCTCCTGACTATGATTCACAAACCTTTGTCACTTGACTACTATCCCTCTGAACTATATCATCCAAGACTGATCTTTTCCACCTCAGTTACCTGACTATGGTCCCTCCGACTTCTACCGCGTCAGAATAGACCCTTTGACCTCAGTTACCTAATTATAAAATCTTTGACCATTGTCGCCTTCTCACTATGGTTCCTCTGATCTCTATTCTTGTAGATAACAGTCCCTTGACCTTAATGGCCTAACTAAGGTCCATCCAATCTCCATCACTCGACTATAGTCCCTCTTACCCCCGTCGCCCACCTAGCAAAACCCCTATGATCTCAATGGCACGACTATAATCCTTATATTCACTGTCGCCTCACTATGATCCCTCTAACCTCTATCACCTTACAATAGTCCCATCGACCTCCGTCTCCCTATTATGATCTCTCTAACCTCCGTCGCCTGACTACAGTCCCTTGGACCTCCATCGCTAGACTACAGTCTCTTCGACCACCATTGAACACCTACTATAGTCCCTCCGACCTCCGTCACCTATCGACTACAGTCCCTCCTACATTCGATGCTCACAGACTACGGTTCCTCTAACTGTTGTACCCCGACTAGGATCCTATCGACCAAACAAACAGACCATTGATCTCTTGAAATAAATTCTCATGCCATTGGTATCTTCCAACTCTAATAATGTAATATGTTATACATGAAGTATATCTATACGTGTAAATGCCTTCACCCAAGGAAGGACATCCTTTATAACAAATAAAAACACTAGTAGATTCATTTTAACTAAGTAAAGTCCCGTTATCTTTCCCCTTTTTAAGGTTCCCACGTAAAAATTCTAATGTCTCTTATAATTTTTGCACCCCTCTCTCTTATATGTCAGTGTGCTTAGTCTTTGTACAAACCTAGGACATTAAATGCTTCGTCGTTCTACCGCCACGAATATTCCCGCACCAAAAAGTATCCAATCAAAAAATTCTAGGTTCGATCAACCTATTTCATAAATGGGTTAAACCCAATCGATTTCAATATCGAGTCTACCTGCCAACAAAAGAGCAACCTGAAACCAACCATTTTACATTATTTGTAATTCAATTGTAAAGTTAAGAATCGATAACTTATTCTTAGAAAACAAAATCGTGCTTCCTTCCTCCCTTCACCGCATAACTCAAACTCACTGACATCACCGTCTCGCTGTCGTAGCCTCCCAAGTACTCCAGATAGCTAAGGAGCTTTATCATAAGTTTATCACATTAAGATCAATTTTTTTTTTAGATCAAAACCAGTTATCGGGTTGGTTCGACTTCCCTACAAATCCGGTCCTGTTCAAGCTAAGCGGATTAATATTAGGACAAATTTGAATTGGTTCGCTGCAAGCTGACGTGGACTTTCGCTTTCTATGCGAATTGAATAAAAGCGACAACTTTTTGGGTGAACGGCGTTTCAAGTTCGATTGCGTTTTTATTCAACCAACGGGTTTTCAAAATCCGTGATTTATTTTTCTTGTTACGCAAGCCACAATCAATTGGCACAATCCTCCGAAATTGCCCACGCCATGTTGGTAAATTACGTCGGTGCCCAAGGGACCATCGTATAGGCCACCGAAGCATGAGGCTAGCAGTGGTGGTGTGGAGTTCCGCCGGAGCTTCTATTATTTACACGATGTCTTTCTAAATTTTATCTAATTTTCATTCATAAATTTTAATTACAAATGTTTAGGCGTAAGAACTGAGAACTAAACAAAAATTGTAGCACTAATACAAATAAAATGACTGGCAACATGGCATAAAAGTAGACCACAAGGGTGCAAGTCAAATTTTACAATAAATAGAGATAATAGTGCAAAGAGTAGCCATATGGCAAAATAATCTATATGGGTTGAGTATTATAAGTGCCATCACAATAGCTGTTGGAAAGAATGAAGAGGCAAACAGCGGTCGAACAACCGTGTTGCATCTCAAGGGTCAACTCTCTGTGCTCATTTAAAAAAAGAAAAAGCTGCGAGAGATACCTAGTTACTCTGAAGATAAGCATAATGATACACACCTTGGCAGTCCAGACAACAAAAAAGATAAGTGGAGATGGACTAGAGATATCTTAAGCAGCAGGTAAACAAAAATTAGGAGCTCAAAATTGGTTAGATTGCCAATTAGCAGTAACCAATTCAAACCAATAGAGAGCATCAAGTCATAAGTAGGAAAATCAATACCACAACAAACTCATTTTCAACAAACAAATGATGCCTCATCTAAAATAGATTCATTTTATGTTATCTAGTTATTTAGCAATAATTTTCATCTCCCACTTTTCAAATGAAATTTGGAGATCAAAATATTAGTAGTAATTTTGCCATAAAAAAGAATCCTGTAATTCCTCACAACCCCTTAGCTAAGAAAAAAGAGCAAGAAAAATCTCATAGGAATCTTATAGTTGATATCATCAACACAATTGAGAGTTTGAATAAAATTGCACCCAAGTAGAATAAATTTTCATCCCGTGCATAATATTAAAGAATAAGTGAGAAAGTAATTATTTATGAGCATTGAAAAAAAATGCAAGACTAGTCCAAGGTGATGCCCCTCATGGCCATAATTATCTTTTTAGTTTTCAACCCACTTGTTGTGTATCAGAACATTCATGGTGGTAGATAGATAGAGAGCTTAGCGTCTTAATTTTGTACGAAAATCTAACACACATACATATAAGAGTTGATTGGTACAATAATTGTAAAAGACACCACATTTCTTATGTGAAAAATATTGAAAAGGAGAAAACCACGATGCTTAGCCTAAGTAAAATAATTTCACTAGTATTTGCATTTGATTAGAAGTGAAGCCCTTCCTCGAAGGAAGGCCTTGATACACTATAAATAATATATTAGTTGGTTAAAATTGAAAGAGACTTATGATAGGATCGAGCATAAATCAAAATGTTGAAGTTAGGAGTAAGAGTTGATATTGATGACATGCATTAATCTTATAAGTAATTTTGTGCGTTGGCATTGTTGGCAATGGTAGGTGATGAGGTCATTTGCCATTGGAATAGCTAAGTGGCATTAGTTAAAGGTTGTAGATTGATGGAATAGAGTAGGAAGACGATGAAGGTTAAAAAACACACAATTAGTTTATAGTGGCTGTAGGATAGTAGTTTGCAGGCGATAAAAGTCAATGGACCATAGTCGATGGATGATGAAGCTTGGAGAATCATAACCGGGAAACAATAATCAAAAGATCATAGTTGGTGGGTGATGAATGTTGAATGAATCACATCCAATGGGTGACAAATATCAACAAGATTATAGCTGAGAGATGATGGTGTAAGAATTATAGTTGAGTGGCAGTTGAAGGACTATAGTTAAAGAGCAATAGAGGTCAAAAGGATAATAATTTGGCAATGGTGGTCAGAGGATGATATTCAATAAACAATAAAGGTCAAAAGGAACTTAATTGGGGGATAATGGTCATAGGATTGTTTTCAGGAGAGGGTGGTCCGTGGATCATAGCTAGAGGAAGATAAAGGTTGGAAGCACTATAGTCAACGGGCGATGGAAGTTGAAAGGATCGTAGTATAGCAATTTAGTCTAAAGGATAATTATAGATCAATGAAGGTCTGATGACCATAGTCAGTGAGCGATACAGGCAAAACAAATGATATTTCGGTGGGAAATAGAGGTCAGAAGGGTTATAGTCAAGTGACTGAGATCATACGATCGAATTTCGTGATAGTGGTTTGAGGACAGTAGTCAGGTGACACTGGTCGAAAGATTGTATTAGTGTGATATTGATCTAAGGATTAAGGATGTTAGAATGGTAGTGGTTAGAGGGAGATGGAGGTCAGAAGGATAATAGTTAGTAGATAGGGGTTGGAGGAAGGTAGTCGAGCAATGGTGTTTCGACGACCATAGTCCTGTGATGATGGTCCAATGATAGTGGTTAGAAGAGTCCATCGGATGACCTATTGATTCCCTCAATTATAAATATTTTCTTTAACATTTATGTGCATAAATGGTATTGAATCAAGCAATCTTAGACTCGTTGGATTCATGCATCTTATTTTGATGCACGACTCGACTATAGACATGCCTAATTTGGAGATCATTTGGTCATCTAATAAATGTCTTTATGCTTCTAAATATGCTTTAAGCACTTAATTTGGGTCCATTTAGGCTCTAATTTGATAGATTTTAGTGTTGAATGGCTTGTCTCATCAAGAGTTTGAATGGTCCCAATTTAATTTTTAAAGTTTTTAATTCAAATACACACTGAGATTCACACTCGTTCATAGTGATTTTTGATGACGTATCCCCACTAATAAAAAAACTTCAAATAAGTACTGCATATTTCATTGTACACTCTTTAAACCAAACCACCTTCTTCTAATTAATTTTTGGCTCAATAACAAAAAGTTGTGATAAGATAGATTTATAAAAGAAAGTTGATTTAACTAGCCAATCATAATAAGAGGGCTTAGTAGAGATCTCAATTTTAAGAATAAGTTATATGTACATATTGTCATTTTGGATAGGACAAGGTGAACAATTTCAATTGTCATTGTTGATGAAATGCCAAACTCTAGCATTGGGTTCATAATTGAATAAAGCAAACACTAAGGTCTCAAATAATTCAAGAAGAGACCTTTCAATAATCCAAACTTTAAAGCACAACAATGCCAGTTGCCTAAATTGTGTTTCCTATAAATAGTCATTGAGTTATTTTTGTGAGGGACTTTAGTCACTTATTTAATTTCAGTACAATTCAGATTACTTCTCTAAATCTTTCTCTGAGTGATAACTAAAAGAATTTAGGGAAGTACTTGATACAATTATAAGAGTGTTGAGTTTGTGTTTATTAGAGTAACTCCATACATTAAGGAAAAATGAGTGTAGAGGAGATACATTGAACATTCTGGTGATATCATTCTCTTGTATTTTCATTCTTCTATGATTTTAATGGAGATAAGTTTGCTTTTCTTTTCTTCCATGTCTAGCTAATTCCATAGTCTGGATTAATGATATTGAGAACGTATTAAGTATTAATAAAAATTATTACGTTATAAAGTTAAAAGATGTTTCCAATAATATTTTGCTATTTATTTAATGCACATAGTGGCTATATGTATAAAAACCTAGTGTTATGTATAGCCTTGACAGAGAAATGCAAAAATAATTAGGAGTATTGAAATAATATGTTTGCATGCCTAAACATAATATGTAAAATATTCTAGGTTCTTAAGAAAATGATATAACTGTAGGTGGTTAGCAGATGTCTTTTTAATCCCTACAAGCTCGACATAGATCTAAGGATATATATACTCTAAATCACATCACAATTAAGTATTTTATTAGAAAAGATATGTAATTTACATTTCATGAATCCAAAATAATTGATTTTAAATATGGCACCCATTAATTTATTGTTATTATTTAATGATTGAATCTCCACAATAAATATTTTTATTTAAGTAGGATAATTTTGAAATTAGAGTAAATAGTAGTAGTTGATTATTGAAAAGCATATTTCCTCATGATTCGACATTCTACTCTATAACTTTATTACTTGATTCGATGCGTATACTTACGTATCTTAAGTGAGATTTATTATTTTTATATCAAATAAAACCTAAGTGTTGTTTAGGGAGATAGAGCCTTAAGCATTTTTCTAATTATAGTCCACTATACCACCACAACCCCCATCAATAAGTACTTAATTAAGTAAAAAGGGTGATTATGTGGATATCTAAAAAGGGTAGAGGAAGTTCACTTTTAGTGATATATGCATATTCTGCTTTAGAGTAGTTGAACTCTATTTGTTGGCTTAGATTTATTGAAATATGTCTGTTAGAATCCATAAGGGCCAGAGTTATTGAACTTTATCTATTGCGAAGGATATATGAAGTGATTATATATTTTGTCTCATATTTTGATAACTGCATTTATTAATCTTCTCAATCATATTTTTAATACTAAGTGAATGTTTAATAAATAAAATAATTTGAGAATTTAGATTGGTTGAAATGTTTCATGTTGAGCTATTTTAACTAACTATTGTTTTGTCTTTTATTTTCAAGGTTTGGGAAAGTGAAGGATCTGGTTGAGTAGTTATTTCAGGAATCTGACCTGAGTCTGTATAGGAAACTTTTTATTTTGATTTTTGTATAGTTATAGCTAGCTTTTGTTACATTAAGCTTAGTATTATATTATTTGTAGTCATATACTGTAGTGTAACTAACGTATATATATTTTGATTATGAAATTAAGGAGATTTTATGGATGAGTTTATTTTTAGTGCATTGGACATTATTAGCAGCTATATAGCCTATTGTTTTTCTTAAGATTTATATTGAAAGAAAATTTGAAAAAAGAAAATTCCAAAATTAGACCTTGGGATTTTCTTGTTGTAAGCCAACATGGTAGGACCTGTCTCACTAGTGGGTCTTGTTGGACAAGGTTGTGAACTAGGATAGTCCCATGATATTACTTTAAGATGAAAACCCAAAATAGTACAAAGGTATACATGTTAATAACTCTAAAAAAGTAAATGACAAAATTGTCAATGATAATAAGGAGACCTATTGATTACTTAAATGTATAAAAGATATTTAATAAGTAGATCATAAGATATGAAATTTAGAAACTTTTTCTTTGATACATTAATGCTGAGGCTCTCAGAATACATATCAATAAGTATTAAGAAATAGTCGATGATGTAGGTAAAGAGAAATAGAAATAAGGGACACCCTTCTCACAAACTAGTGACAAAAGAAAATAAATATCTTAATTCACCATGGATAACCATAAAAAATAAACATTATATAAGTGCATGAAATAATCCAATTAATAAACTTCTATGAAAAATAATTGTGCAACCTCAAATAAAGAAAGTGATAATTGATTTTGTCAAAGGCTTTTTTTATATTAAATTTTGTCCATAAATACGTAGAAGTAGCTTTCAAATTGAAACTCAGTAGAAGCTCATTAGCTAGAATAGTTTTATCAGCAATGCCCTTGTTATGAGTAAAGGCTCATTGAGTAGGGTGAATTTATGAAGTAGAGGTTTGGGCCTACCAACAAATGGGTTTAGCAATAACCTTATGGATAGTTTTATAAAAGAATATTGGTTTATGGTCATTAACTGCTTTAATATGAGAATTTTTTTGGAATAAGAGTAATGACATAGTGTTTAACTTTATTTGGAAGTGTGGAGTTGAGAAGAATGAGACAATCTTAACAAAAGAACTCCCTAAGATGTGCCAAGTATCTTTAAGAAATTTGGAAGTGAAACCATCATGCCTAGGGACAATGATCAAGGGGATTATCATCTAGAGAGCATATTCTATATATATAAGAATCAAGGTTATGTCAACTTATGAAGTAATTTTAAGAAATTCAACTTGGGCATTGTCAACTAATCATATTTTAATTTTTTTTTTAACAATTAGCGAGAATGCTATGTCAAATAGGGCAATGGTAGCTTTTTGAAATGCAAATCAATGAAAAAACTACCCCAAAATGAACCCCTAGAAAATAAGATTATATAGTTTTCCCTTTGGAAAGTGATTGTAAAGTAACTATGATTAGGGAATATTATAAGGATATATGATGCAGCAAAGCTATAGATTATCATCATCATCATTGGAACTATAAATTTCAAAGAGACTTAAATTAAAGTTTAAGTGATTTGGATAAGAAAAAGGTCAGTCACTCCCTAAACAATTCAACATTGCACCAAATCAAGTGTCATTTCACTTTTCCAATTAGTATAGTTAGCCTCTTCACCTCTCAAGAAAGCTACAAATGATGAAATTGGACATAACTACGCTTCCATATTACTCTCAAGAAAGCTACAGATGATGAGATTGGAAACAACTCTATTTCCATATGACCATGGACGACCAATCAAGGGAGAATGAAGGTGCTTTTAAGAAAGTTCAACCACACTCGTTTCTTTTTTTGCATTGGTGAACTATGCAAGATATGTAGTTTCATTTATGCTTTTTATAAAGATATCTTACTCATTATTGAATTGCATAAAGAAATATTGAATTGCGCCTGCTCTTGTGCAAAACTCCGATATGATGAAGCCAAATAGATCAACAGACTACAGAGATTCTAACAGATTTTATAACTAAAAGAACTTATGAAATGGAATTAGGAAAAACACATCTTGCAGTTTGAGATATCTTTCTCCTTGAGAATGAGAAGGAACAATTTTTTGAATGGCACAATTTGAATGAGAGTAGAAATAGGCTTCCTCTCAGAAAGCTTCAGAAAATATGTGGTTACAAGCCTTCCCTATCTTGCTACATTTCCATTAGCCATAACTCCATCTTTCATATTGATGTCAAGCAAATGGTTCTCCCATGGTCGGACTGCTATCCATGTTTCTAAACAAATCCAATCACATCTGTTTGTATCTGGTTCATACCCCGAAGGTCTTGTTTGCAGCCTGGAACCTGCTTGCCACTGATGAGAAAGAGCATAAGCCATGGCTCTCGCACATTAGGCTCCAGCTTCTTTCGTTTTAGCAATTTCACTTGCATTTCCTCCCCAGATCCAACACTGTCACACCAACACTCCTCTATTTCTTTAAAACGTGCATCCTGAGCAAGCTTTTGTTGACCAAGTTGACTCTTCAAGGTTATGTGCACTCGCAACAGTCAATACCAGGATAATCAAAGCTTGCATTTGTATCACTATTTACTTGGAACTGGAGGGGTGGAATGTTTGAATCTTGAATGAGTACCTTGTGCAACTTTTGATTCTCATACATTAATTTTTCAATGATTTCTTCATGCTTCGGCAGCAATACTTGAATCACATTATTCTCTGTACACAAATTTGAATTGCTAACCCAAAAGTCTTTGGTACGTTGTAATTTGACTGGATGAGTCTATGCAGGAGCTCGAGTGGTAAAGGAGGCCAACCTGGAGTGGAAGAGTAGGTTGTGTTGCTTGAAGACTTTAAATAGGATTCTTTCCAGCACAGTTTGAATCACTTCCAGCACTGGAATGAGTTTTCTGCTCCAAGTGTGGCTGAAACTAAAAAATTGAGGAATCTATAGGGATTAATGGGCTGGGTCCTGGAGAACAGATCCAAGATCTCTTTGCCTTCGCTGAAAGCTTTAATAGAAGAGCAGAGCAAGAATAGAAAGAAAGCAGAAACCAGGAAATGGCAGAAAAGTAAAGTAAAGCTATATTGATGTAACGTCTGCACAGTGAGTATAAATAGACAATTTAAGTAGCTAAAATACAAGAGCACACAACTCTCCTTGGCCTGTTGGTTGAGAGCTTAGGCTTCCAACCAAGAGGTCCAAGGTTCGAGTCTATGTGTATGCGTTGTGTGTGTGAGTTTGCCTTAATTGGCCTAAATGTCCCAAAAAAAAAAAAAAAATACAAGAGCAGCCAATGCCTAGTGTACACATGTAATCTTGATAACGGTAAGGAGTGGATGACGTGTCTAACAACTACATGAGTAATCACAGTAAATAAACAACAAATACACTCTCCATCACATCACACAGTAAATAATTAACAAATATACTTTGCACGTAATAAGCTCTCTTAAAAAGGATCCCCATATTACAAGAAAATTCTAATAAAATGAAGGCACGTGACATATATATATATACAATTTGTATATGGGATATGTATAACAAGAATTTTTACACATATTGTGTATAAATTATGCACAGGGTGTGCACAAGCCACGTAACTTTATTTCATTAGAGCCCGGACAAAAATTTATATCTGGAATCCGCACAAAATAATTTCTTCTTAGAAGGAGAAGTAGATGATCAAAGTTCATCTAATCACTCACGTGACCTGATCTAACAGTTGAGAACAAAGTTCTATTGACTTCGATGACTTTTGAAACATTTAAATGCAGGAGAATGTACCACGCAATATACTTTAATTTATTTTGAAACATTAGCTACCAACTAAGAGGGTTATGGATTCGGAGTTAAGTATGTGATGAGTACGTGAGTATGACTTTAATTGATTCAAAAGATCTAAAAAAATAGATAATGTTTAAAAAGTGGTGAACAATCAGCTGTTGCAATTCACGATCTTTATTTGGAAAGGCTTGAAATTGTGCTAGAATGGATAAATATGAATTGAGTATGAATTTAATTTAATTTCGAATGAATTTGAGTTGACGTAGCTTAAATTGATTCAGCTCAACTTGACTCAATTAGATTTAGTTTTAAATTGATGGGGGTTCGATTTAAATTTGGCTCAAATTGATTTAATTTTGACTCAATTGATTTAATTTGATTTGCAACCGTTCGACCAACCTCAATTAAATTTAATTTGATGTAACTCGCCTCAACTCCATTCCAATATGAGCCAATAATGAATATGAACCTCATTTAAAAAAAAAATGAGGTCAAAATATTAATCTATCAAGACTAGTGCTTTAAAAATCGGACCGGACCGGCCGGTCAACCGGTTTGAGGACCGGGTCGGTCTAGTCTAAAAACCGCCCTTACATTCCCGATTTTTTAAAACCGACCGGTTCAAATTTTTTGAATAATATTTGTTAAATAAATATTAAACTTAATAATAATTAATATAAATATTATTATAAAACTCTTAAAATTAAATTAAAGATAATATTATTATTATTATTTCATCACTATTTATTTTTTATATTTTTATTTGGATTCTTTATTAATAGCTCTAAAAATTTATTTGTTTTTCACCTCTAAAAGTTTTTTATGTTACTAAATGAAATATTTTTTTATTAAAATATTTAATTATATTATATTTATAATTTTATATTTGTGAATTTTTAAATAATTTATATTTATAAATTAAATTTAAATATGTAATATAAATTAGTAATAATTTATATTAAATTATATGATTATTATCTTTCTATATTTTGTTAATTTTATTAAATATTTATAATAATAATATTATTTATTACGTCATCCGGTTCGACCCCGATTCGACCGGTCGAACCGTGAACCTCTCCTTCTTCCGGTTCGTTGTCTGATCCGGTTTTCAGAACCTTGATCAAGACTGATGGTTTTAAATCAAGTGTATGCAAGAAAAAATAGAAAATAAAGAAACTCAAATTTTCTGGGACTTTGTAAAAGTACGCGGGTTGGTAAAAATCGTTTTGCGGGCCTTCACAAAGTTTAAAAGTTCTTTGCAAGATATGGTATCTTGGAAAAATAAATATAGCGAGTTTTCAAGGACTAGTTTATAGGCAATTGCAAAATTTTCTGGACCTTGATAGAGGAAAATATTTGATGATTTATTATAGCCATTTTGGACCCAATAATGTGTGGATTTTTTTATAATTTTTTAACATTGATTACAATTAAAAATGTGAGAATACTTCTTTTAATTAATTTAATATAATCATAAAGAACCTAGTTCACTAATATAAATGATAACATATAGCTCTAGGTAAAAAAGCTTGTGCACATCGTAAACCTAAAGACTTTTGCGAGAATTTCATCCACCAAGCCAATCTTCAAAAACATTTCAAGTGAGTTTTGTACAGCCTATTGAGAGAGACTAAATGCTTATTTGCTAAGATGATAATCTACATTATTTTGAAGTTTGATGTGTTTGATTTCTTATTGATCATGAAAAATGTTATGTAAAATCCCCAATTTTTCATATACTATTTTGTTTTCTCTTGACTATTCTTGCATTGTTTAGGTGTTCTTGAGAACAATATTTGGAGAAGATTAAACATGCCATGATGGAGAAAGGTTATCCCAAAGTATTGTTGTTGCGGATCTATGGCTTATGATTTTGATGATAGCAAACATTCTTTTTCTCTACGACTGCCTTATCTACTGACATTTCAGGTTCACACAACCGGACTGAAATTTAGAATCAACTTAAGATTGGGTAGACTAGATCTGAGTCAGTTTGTACACTTTTTTCTTTCTTAAGTTTATTGTATTTGGTGTGGCTCATGATATTTTGTAACTTGGAAGATTTTCTGACTGTTCCCTAGAGTTTACTGTTTTTGGTAACATCATCTGGATGATATTTATATCGGCCTGGATGATCTGTTCAAAAGCAAAAACTCTAATTAGGACATCCTCATTAAAGCAGCCGTCATTATGCAAAACACATCGTCCTGGACGATTTTGTATCGGCCAGGACGATAAGCTCAAAACAGAAAGAATCTGCCGCCAGATCTATTTAGGAATTACTTATTTTTGGACATCGTCCAAGACTATAAATGATCGTCCAGGACGATCAAGGACAATTTTTTCAAAATTTCTCTGGAATTTAAGGAAAGCAATTATGACTTGATTGCACGATCAAATCATCCTAGACGATCGCAAAATCGTCCAGGCTGATACGCTGGACGATTGGACATCAGACAACTCTTTTTTAGGGCGATGTTCAGGACGATATTCCACAATTTATACTGATCGTCCAGGATGATATATTATCATCCAGGACGATAAGAACAAATTTCTTCTGATCGTCTCAAATTGTCCCGGCTGATTGGGCTTAAATTGTACTGATTGTACATGACGATATACCTATCATCCTGGATGATAATGTCGGCAACTTGCATTAATGAGCTCATTTTGAGATCTTCTGTTTAAGCTATGACATCACTTTGTAAGTCTCTTTGACAGTCATTGTAGCTTCTTTCTTTTGGGGGAAACTTGAAGAGAGAACTTGAAAGGGACTAAGGAAAGGGAGGAGTTTGAGAGAGGGAGAAGATCCTATGAGGGGGGACTTAAGGGAGTGTGGAGGGGGTTCCACACGGTTGCTCCGGTAAGCTCGCACCTGAATACCGTAGAATTCAAGGCTTGTCTCGAGGGAAGTTCACCAAAGAAGAAGATCTCTTTGGTGTCAAAGGACCTGGCGACTCCGCCGCACCGGGGAAGGTGGAAGTTATTTTGTAAGGGCTTCTCCGCCTAGCTGTGGGGGCTAAAGGAGAGACACTTAGTTTAGTGCAATACTTGGAGGGAGCCTCCAAGAAGTGGACGTAGGTCAAGGTTTGACCGAACCACTATAAATCTGGTGTGTTCTTTCCTTTATTACTTCCACATTTAGTTTTCTTTGTGGTTATATTAGTTTTGTTTTATGTTTTGATTGAAAAATATTTTTTACCAATTCACCTCTATCTCTTAATTAGCTTTGGGTCAGTTCATAGGACCTAACATCCGTAACGAACTTTCAAGTGGTATCAGAGCGGGATTCATAAAAATATGTTTTTGAAAACTTTTGAATTTTGATCCATGGCTAATTTTGGGACTCAAAATATTACGGAGGTTATTCAATCACTAGACCTCCTTTATTTGAAAATATCTCATTTGATTTTTGAAAAACTCGCATGTCTACTTTCTTGCAATCGATAGATTTTCGTATGTGGCATATGATTTTAACTGGTTATTCATTACCGTCACGTATCATAAATGGAGTTAAAACTGATATTCCTTTTAACCAATGGAATAGGGAAGAACAACTCAATGCTCAATTGAATGCTAAATCATTAAATTATTTTTTCTGTAATTTAAATTCTGAAGATTTTATGTTAATATCTATGTGCATTACTAGTAAAGAAGTTTGGGATAAACTACACACCATATACGAAGGCACTAGTTAAATCAAGCAATCCGAGTTGAATATGTTAATGCATGATTATGAACTATTTTCCATGAAACCTTATGAGACAATCTTAGAGATGCATAATAGGTTTATCCAAATTATAACATCATTGCATGTTTTAGGAAAAGAATTTTCAAATTTGAAAAGTTTACAAAATTCTTCGTTGTCTACTGGATAAGTTTGATGCTAAAGTAGTTGCTATTTGTGAATCAAAAGATTTGAATAAATATTCTATTGATAATTTGATTTGCTCACTCGTTGCCTATGAGCAAAGTTTGGGTCAAAGACTCGTGGATGTAGGTGAAACGATTGTTCTAAAAGCTGAAGATACGAAAAAAGATAGCTTAGTTGGTGACGAATGTAATGACTTGTCAAGTAAATCACAAAGTTCGCCAAAACATAAGCCAAAGTGGAAGAAAGGTAAAAATGGTAAGGATGTTAATATTTCTTCCGACGTTATTTGCTTTCGATATAGGAAGCCTGAACATATGAAAAATCAGTTATCTAATTTAAGAATTCTTGCTGCGAAAGAAAAGGGTAAAGCGAAGCAAATTTTAAACTAGAGAAATAATGAAAAGCAAAAAATCTCCTGGGCAGACCTTGTTTCTGAAGCATCGGACCAGGAGAAAGATAATGGTTAAAAGCCTTGTTTGTGTGTTTGTGTTGTGTTTTGTTTTTAGTTATTTTTTGTTTTTTGTTTTGTTTCAGTTTTATTTTTTGTTTTTATCTTTATTTATTCTTTGATTTTTTTGTTTCGTGAAATTTTTTCGCTGATCAACACACACATTCAATTTTCTAAAAATGAAAAATCTACTTCCTACTTTTTCTTGAAATATTTGGTAAGTTGTGATTGACTTCTCTAAAAATAGTCAAAGGAAGGAAACTCATGTTTTTGACTCTCAATCTCTATTTCCTAAAAGAGGTTATTCTACTTTTGATTTAAAATCTTTTTCATATTTTAAATTAGTATTTGAAACTAAAATTTTTTATCTCCCTACATTTTATTTATCGCATAGAGATCTTTTGCAAGTTGTTGAATCTAACTCATAATTTTTTTAATCAAGATATCGTTTTATCAATAGGATGGGTTTACTTTTGTTTTTAAGATTTCAGAAAAGTAGCATATTAAAAAAATAAAATTTGCCAATGATGCCAAAAATAAAAGATGCGCAAAGACGCTAAATTGAAAAATATACACAAAATGTATCAAAAATCAAAAGATGCGTAAAGAGCGCCATTCAAATTGATAAGAGGCATAAAATGAGCCCACAAAATTTAATGCTTACCATTCTTGTACTTCTTAAAAGCTTAAGAAAACCCTTGATACTTTCGATACTTGATTTTGAAAACTTGATTCCTGATTCAACAATTCGTGCATTAATCTTCTATTAGATATATTTTATGAAAGGAGTTTTGAAAAATTAAAACTTCTTTTTCTAATTTATTCCTTGATTTAGATATTAAATTAAAAAATTATTGAGCCTTTTTAAAGAATTTGAGTTTAAATTATCAAATTCTGAATTTCTAACCTTTTCTGGGCTATACGTTGTTAATCCAATTCTACTAAGTTTTTGATTAAAACCAAGAGGTAACTTTCTCATTTTAAGATTATTTGTTTTTTCACTAGATCAGGGAACATTTTTGTCTTTTGTTCATTTTATTTTTTGTTTGTGCCTCATCTCATTTTTATAATATCAAAGGGGGAGAACGTACTATTGAATTTGTATCCTTTTTTTCTCTTTTAAAAAAAATTAAAACAACAAAAATATTTTTATCTCCCCTATTTTTTAAAGTGTTATTCTAGTGAGGGGGAGATTAGAAGAAAATGTTCCTTTTTGCAAATTAAAATTGAAATGTTTGCCATCATCAAAAAGGGGGAGATTGTTGCGGATCTATGGCTTATGTTTTTGATGATAGCAAACATTCTTTTTCTCTACGACTGCCTTATCTACTAACATTTCATGTTCACATGATCAGAATGCAATTTGGAATCAACTTAAGATCTGGTAGACTAGATCTGAGTCAGTTTGTACACTTTTTCTTTTCTTGAGTATATTATATTTGGTGTGACTCCTGATGCTTTATAACTTGGAAGATTTTCTAACTGATCCCTAGAGTTTACTGTTTTTGGTAACATCATTCGGGATGATATTTATATCGGCCTGGACGATCTGTTTAAAAGTAGAAACCCTAATTAGAGCATCCTCATTAAAGCATTTGTCATTATGCAAAACACATCGTCTTGGACGATTTTGTATCGGCCAGGACGATAGGCTCAAAATAGAAAGAATCTGCTGTCAGATCTATTTATGAATTACTTATTTTTGGACATCATCCAGGTGGATCGTCGAGGACTATAAAATATCGTCCAAGATGATCCAGGACAATTTTTCCAAAATTTCTCTAAAATTTAAAGAAAGCAATTATGACTTGATTGCACAATCAAATCGTCCTGGACGATCGCAAAATCGTCCAGGCCGATACGTTGGACGATTGGACATCAGATAGCTCATTTTCAGGGCGATGTTCAGGATGATATTCCATAATTTATACTGATCATCCAGGATGATATATTATCATCCGGAATGATAAGAACAAATTTCTTCTGATCATCTCAAATCGTCATGGCTGATTGGGCATAAATTGTACTGATCGTACAGGACAATATACCTATCGTCCTGGACGATAATGTCAGCAACTTATATTAATGAGCTCATTTTGAAATCTTTTATTTAAGCTATGACATGACACTATGTAAGTGTCTTTGGTAGCCTTTGTTACTTCGTTCTTTTGGGGGAAACTTGAAGAGAGAGATTGAAAGGGAGTGTGGAAAGGGTGGAGTTTGAGAGAGGGAGAAGATCCTGTGAGGGGGACTCAAGGGAGTGTGGAGGAAGTTCCACACGGTTGCTCTGGCAAGCTTGCACCTGAATACCATCAGATTCAAGGCGTGTCTCGAGGGAAGTTCACCAAAGAAGAAGATCTCTTTAGTGTCAAAGGACACGGCGACTCCGCCGCATCGGGGAAGGTGGAAGTTATTTTGTAAGGGCTTCTCCGCCTAGCTGTGGTGGCTAAAGGAGAGACACTTAGTTTAGTGCAATACTTGGAGGGTGCCTCCAAGGAGTGGACATAGGTCAAGGTTTGACCAAATCACTATAAATATGGTGTGTTCTTTCCTTTATTACTTCCGCATTTAATTTCCACATCGTTGATTTCTTTGTGGTTAATCTTGGTTTTTAGTTTTAAGATTGTGTTTGTTTTAAATATCAATTCACCTCTCTCTCTTAATTAGCTTCTGGCTAGTTAATAGGGCCTAACATCCCTAATGAACTTTCAAGTGGTATTAGAGCGCTTTTTAGTGTTATATGAGCACTTTCACCTTGACCCACCTCCTGGGTCAACCTAGTTGACCAAGTCAACCTAGGTTGACCTAAGTACCCTTTAAGGTTTTAAATGGGTCACTTCAACCCATTTGACCTATCTAACCCATTCAATCTCTCAAACCCATCTCAAAACTTAAATCAAATCCATTCAAACTTTCTTAATGTCAAATCACATAAAGTTTGAGTTGGTCAAACTTAAATTCATGGTTAAATCTCTCCATTTTTGCATTATCCAATGGCTTAACCCATTATGACGCTTTATAAACTATCATATGGTCATTTAGGTACTATTTGTGGGCCACCTCATTAATCCATGGGGATTTGTCAACCAGTCAACTCAGTTAATAAGCCACCAAAGTGCTTTCAAATGGAACATTAAATTATATGATTATTATCTTTCTTTATTTTGTTAATTTTATTAAATATTTATAATAATAATATTATTTATTACGTCATCCGGTTCGACCCCGATTCGACCGGTCGAACCGTGAACCTCTCCTTCTTCCGGTTCGTTGTCCGGTCCGATTTTCAGAACCTTGATCAAGACTGATTGTTTTAAATCAAGTGTATGCAAGAAAAAATAGAAAATAAAGAAAACTCAAATTTTCTAGGACTTTGTAAAAGTACGTGGGTTGGTAAAAATCGTTTTGCGGGCCTTCACAAAGTTTAAAAGTTCTTTGCAAGATATGGTATAATATAGCGAGTTTTTTTTTTTTTTGGGAAATTTGGGGCCAAAGCCCATATATTAAAAGATTAAGAGAATTACATGTAAGAAAGGATTACAAGTAAGAAAAAAGTCCAACATAAGCAACTAAAACAAAAACTTATGTGGAACAAAATCAAAAAGCCCCAACTATACCACCCAATACAATGTAAAAACACAGTAAAAAGAGCCAAAATTAGTGGCTGGAAGCTCAAAAATGATCCGAAAGAAAGCAGCAGCTGAGCAAGCAGAACCTGAGACGTGAAGGATGTGAAGCGCGAATACTTCAAACATCCAAATACCAGCAGCATATGGGACCTGAGCCTGGAAAGAACTCCCATGCCAAAAAACACTTGGACTCAGACTAATAATAGGCAAATTACAGATCTTACATAGCCCTGGTTGCCCATATAACATAGGCCATCCAAGGGCATGTAAGGGGAGTTTCATCATCGTCCAGGTACGCATATCAGTAAGGGCCCGAGGCAACCTCAGCAAACATATCCAGCTTACAATATGTCCAAAAATTCCATAGCATTTCTCCATTTCGAAACCTTCTCCAAAATAGCTTTCTTGATACATAACAGTAAAGAAGTATGACATTTGTAATGATTCCCAAAAATTCTATTGTTCCTTTCCTTCCAAACAAAGTAGATAATATATGAGACAGCCAGTTTATAAAAATACGAAATCTCCGAGTTTTCATTATGCTTCCCATTAATCCAGTCATACACCTGAGAAATATTCGGCCTTAAGAGAAAGGTACTCATACCGAAAATAATGCCAGAGAGTATAGAGAAGGAGTATTGACATTCAAAGAATAGATGGGAAACCGATTCATCAGCGGTATGGCAAAGGCGGCATAATAGCGAGACCATAATATGTCTAACATGAAGAGCATCAGCAGTTTTTAGCCCCCCGACATTGGCCAACCAAGCAAACACAGAAAATTTTAAAGCATTTCTTTTATGCCATATCATGTTAGACCAGCTACATTCCATTCTATCCGAGTGAAATTCCACCATATAGTTTTTAAATTTGCTCTTCTCCTTGTCATACCATAGCAGGCAGGGCCCCCTCACCCTCACTTGCATTAATACCCGAAAAAACAACTTGTAAATTGGAAGAGAAATAGTCAGGTAAAACCCACCCAGCATCAGAAATAAAATGAGATAAAGCAACGTCAGGTATACTAGCCAAAAAATCAACACCAAAAAGATCACAAAAGTTGCTACCACCAATCCAGTGATCCCATTTAAGAGAAATAGGAGCACCTTTAACCATTTTAAATTTGAAACAGTGTTTAGCAGCAATAGCCGTATAGCAAATAGATTTTCAGACCCTGGAAGCAGCAGCCGGCGGAGGCCTCCAGGGTGATTTATATCTACTAAACACCCAGGAGGATAAAGGAGAAGAGTTGTTATAAAGCCGCAGAATCACTGAGCAATTAAAAGAAAATTGCAATGCTGGAATAGAAGTTAATCCCAAGCCTCCTTTAGAGTAAGAAAGACAAACTTTATCCCAAGCAATCATGTGAAGCTTCTTGTCCGCTTTAACATCCCAAAAAAACAGAAATCGAGAGCTAGATTTCTTAATAAATTTGTGAACAGCTTTGGGCAGAATAGCCCCCCTTATCCAATATGTTATGGTATTTTGAATTGTGAATTTCAGATATTGTAACCTTCCTGCAAAGGAAAGGAGTGTGGCCTTCCAACCAGTGAATTTCATGTTAATACAATCCATTAAAGGCATATAATCCTCAATTTTAAGCCTATAGAACGATAGGGGAATACCCAGGTAAGAGATCTTGCTAGTGATGTTATGAATAGAAAGAGCATTACAAAAGTCAATCTGATTCTGCACATGCTTAGGGAACATGATGATGCTTTTGTCATAATTAACGTGAAGACCCGTCATACCAGCAAACTCATTAAGTATAGTCACCAGCTTACCACAATTCTCAAGAGAGGCTTCCCCAAAAATGAGGACATCATCAGCGTAAAGCAGGTGGGATATTGAGAAACCATTACAAGTAATTCCCTTAAAACCCATGGCTTCTAAAAGGTTGGAGAATGCATCCATAACAATACAAAAAAGATAGGGACTCATAGGGCATCCCTTTCTAATACCAGAAGAAGATGGAAAGTAACCCTCAAGAGCGCCATTAATAATAACAGAAAAATTGACATAAAAAATGCAGGCTTTGATCCAGTTAACAAAGCGGCTAGGGAAATTTTTCTGATAAAGTCTGGCAATAAGGAATTCCCTGGAGACAGAGTCAAAAGCCTTTTTAATGTCTAACTTAGCACAAAAATGTTTCTCTTTCCCTTTTTTCCCCACATGAAATAAAATATCTGAGGCAAGTAAGATGTTATCAGTAGAAACTCTAGATTTGAGGAACCCAGCTTGGTTGTCTTTCACAATAGAGCTCATGATCGGCTTAATCCTCATAGCTATGATTTTAGCAATAACTTTATATAAAACATTGCAAAGAGCAATAGGTCTGTATTCTGAAATGTTGGCGGCATTATAATGTTTAGGAATAACGGCTAGAGCAGTAGCTTTCACTCCATTTGGCATATAACATTTAGTAAAAAAGGAGTGTACATCTCTACAAACAGTCGGCCCAATGATATGCCAAGAAGTCTTATAAAAATGAAAATTGTAGCCATCAGGTCTGGGAGCAGAAGTAGAAGAGCCCATGAAAACCGCTGCCTTGATTTCATCATCTAATATAGGAGAAATCATGGAATTGTGAAAGCTTTGAGGGACCTAAACACCAATGGGAAGATTCTCCACTCCCAGCAAAGGAGAGATAGGAGGATTATATAGCTTTTGAAAGTATTGAATGATAGAGTCAATCACATTGGATCTGTTAGAGGTAGGGTATGAATTGAGAAGATTAATGACAGACTTTCTACTCCCCATTCTACTTCTAATCTTAGCATACAAGAATTTTAAATCATCTTCGCCAAATTTCAGCCAATTAACCTTAGCCCGTTGAATGATCCAAGAGGCTAGAAGATTGTTGAAGTTAAACCAACTTGATGCTACAGGATTTATAAGCATTGTTAAGCTCAACGTTACTGTGATCTAGAGTTAATTGCTCCAAAAGAAAGCTTTGCTTGGAGTTGAGATCCTCAATGTGCTTAGAAACACTGTTATAGGAAGACCAACACTCCAATTTGATGTCTTTTTTTAATTGCCTGAGAGATAGGCAAAAATGAGATAACGGGTTCCCGGAGCTAGGCCTGGAAAAAACCTCAAGTAACAAAGCCCAATACTTATCCACCTTAGTCCAATAGTTTTTGAAGAGAAAGCGGTGGAAAACCTTGAAAGAGCTTCCCTGATGCAAAATTACAGGGCAGTGATCAGAGCAGGAAGGATTTTGGATGGAACAGAAAAACTCAGGGAATTGATTCAGCCAACAATTATTAACCAGCACTCTATCCAATTTGATGTGGATGGGGTTGTCCACACGTTGATTAAACCAAGTGAAATTGCATCCAACAGAATGAAGATCCTCCAGCCCATTGAGAAAAATACATTCATTGAAGTCTTTGAGAACAGTATGAGAGAGTTGGGCGCCACCCAGCTTATATGTTGCATATCTGCAACAGTTAAAGTCGCCTATAACCGCCCAAGGAGCATTTTCAGCCGGACCAGCAAGAGTAAGGTCATTCCACATAGATTTACGATCTGTGGAGCAATTAGACGCATATACAACAGAAAGCTGAAAAAGAGATTGATTAGATACAGAGATGAAACCAGAGATCATTTGAGAAGTAGTGACTACAGGAGTGAAAGTGAGTTTAGAAGAGTTCCACTTCACCCAGATTCTCCCAGAGTTGGAGAGAGCAAAATTGTTGCAACTATCCTCATTCAAAAAGAGCTTGTGAGCGTAAGTAAAAAACGAGTCATCAAGAGAGTGGATGTGAATCCTGATCTCCAGAATACAAACTAAATCAAGTTTAAAAGACTCAATAAGACGCCTAAAGCAGAGCACTTTGTCCGGGCGGTTGAACCCCCGATCAATGGAGGAAGAGTCATCAAGAAGAATGCTTAGGATGGGGCATTTTCCCCTGCTTCCCCTTAGCAGGTTTTTTTGCTATATTCGCTTCTTGTTTTTACTCTGCTTAGTCAACAATTTCATATTTTTATCATTCCCAACCTCTTCAACAGATATAGCATCATTCTCTAAAGCTTCAACCGAAGTAGAAGAAGGTTATGTAACCTCCCCCTCCTCATTTAAAAGGTCAAACTTATTGGGAGAGACAAAATCCTTCCCAACGGCAATGGTCTGAGGTTGGAGATTGTTTTATGAGGAGGTAACTTCTTCATTTGGGGAGTTAAGGTTCGGAATTCCCAAACTAAAAGGATTACCCATAAGAGAATTATCCCTTACAGGAGGCTGCTCTGGAATAATATCTTCATTTCTTGATTTTAAAATGCCAGGAGGAGGGGAATGAGGCTGATATTGTAAAGGGTGTCCAATGACCAAGGAAGGAGATTCTTGAATGCTATGAGAGTTTTGAGGGTTAATAGATTCCAGATTACTAATATTAGTAACCTGAAGATTATCCACATTATCAGACGTGACATTGTGCCTGAGACGAGGCCTCCTGCTAGTACTCCTACCTCTGTTAATGTTCGTTTCTTTACTAATATCTTTCCCTGTATCCTTGTGATTGTTCTCCTGATTTTTCATGCAAGAAGATGAATAATGCATTAAGGACTTACAATGCTGACAGGGAAAGGGGCGCCATTCATATTGCACTCGCAAACTTACCACTTCCCCATCTAACGATACCTGGATCTCCTCCGAATAAGTAGCCGAACAGTCAACTAGAACACAAATTCTGGCGAAGGTAAGTCTGGTGTTCTGCTCTGTTAGGCTATCAGCAGCAACCGGTATGCCGATTTTGCTAGCAATCCTCGATATCCCCTCTGAGTTCCAGCATGCAAGAGGGAGATCATGGATCTTCACCCAAATAGGCACAGATGCAAATTCTTCCCCTTTGGGAATGAATTTCAGATGCCATTTTTGGAGGACAAAGGGCTTCCCCAAAATTATCCAAACACCTCTCGACCACACCATGTTGAAATCTTCGGCACAAGAAAAACGGAATAGAAAAAATCCATCATTTAGAGAAAGGAGTTGAACCGAACCTTTCAAATTCCAAGTTTTTTTAACAGCAGACAGCAACGCTTCGTAGTAAGGCCGCCTTCCGATAGAGTATCCAACCACGCAAAGCTTCCAATCCTCTCCACCGTTGGATAGCTTCTCCCCAGAGAAAGGGATGATATCCGGTTCCGATGGAAAGTGAGAAAATTTTAATGCATTCGCAGTAGCATTTGATGGCTCAAAAACTTTATTCCAGCTCTTGGAGAAAACACGACTCTGCTTGCTAGGAGATGAAACAAGAGGCGGGAAATCAGAGGAGGGAAGAGTACCTTCCATAATGCAGAGAGGGGGGAGAAAGTTCCCTCCGGCGATGTCGGAGGGAGGACGAAGAGAAAAGCAGACAGAAGGAGACGAGGGCGGGAGGAGAAAACCCTAGCCGCCACCAATTTCTCACGAGTTTTCAAGGACTAGTTTATAGGCAATTGCAAAATTTTCTAAACCTTGATAGAGGAAAATTTTTGAAAATATTTGATGATTTATTCTAGCCATTTTGGACCCAATAATGTGTGAATTTTTTTATAATTTTTTTAACATTGGTTACAATTAAAAATGTGAGAATACTTCTTTTAATTAATTTAATATAATCATAAAAAACCTAGTTCACTAATATAAATGATAACATATAGCTTTAGGTAAAAAAGCTTGTGCACATCGTAAACCTAAAGACATGCGAGAATTTCATCCACCAAGCCACTCTTCAAAAACATTTCAAGTGAGTTTTGTACAGCCTATTGAGAGAGACTAAATGCTTATTTGCTAAGATGATAATCTACATTATTTTGAAGTTTGATGTGTTTGATTTCTTATTGGTCATGGAAAATGTTATGTAAAACCCCCATTTTTTATATACTATTTTATTTTCTCTTGACTATTCTTGCATTGTTTAGGTGTTCTTGAGAACAATATTTGGAGAAGATTCAACATGCCATGATGGAGAAAGGTTATCCCAAAGTATTGTGTTGTTGTAAAGGCTTCTATGCGTGGATAGAGTAATGATTTTTGTTTACTATGGGTTGTGCAAAAAATCCTAGGAGTTAAAAACACCTAAGCTTGAATGTAAACTACGATCAAATCACATAAAAATTATTGTTTGTTCATATACTTTTATCTTTACTTTTCATTTATTGAATTTTTTAGTTTATAACTATTCATTTTATACCATGGAATATTTCTCAAGAAAAGTTTGAAGAGTTTAAAATACCCAATTTACCCCTCCCCCTCTCTTAGATATGTTTAAACTAATAAACCTTGCATCTTTTTAGATTCACAGCCTATTAACTGTCTATACAAGAATTCTGAGTTTTTTATCCTCCATTTAAGGTCATGAGGCTAACTCTGGGTTGAAAGCTTCTATGAAGATGAAGCCAAGAACGGGAAAGAAGAAAGAACAGAGGAAGGCTCACAGAGATGAAAGAGTTCTATTAATTAATGAAAATAACGTACAGCCTAAATATATAGGCATAGTAGGTAGCCAGAAGTATAATAGCCAATATATGTGTTACACGTGTAAAATAAAAGAAATAAAAAATGTTGTGTAGCTTCTTTGTCTAACATGGGTATCATGACTCATAGTTGCTAATAGAGCATCTTATAGTTGTTTGGCTGACTTACTTTACATTTAAGTAGCTTCAAGCTTGATAACCCTGGATGATGACTCAACAAGTCCTAACTAAATCATTTCTATATTTTCCTATGCTCTTTATTAGTGCATGACACCACTTTTATCCCTTTCATTCTCCTCTCAACTATTTGATTATTCAAAAATCATTATCACATAAAATTGTTATATAGAAATATAGTCATCTCACATCGTAAAGGTGAATCACTCATTATCTTGTAAGCTGACCTATTTTAAAGTATATACTATCATATTTGATTAATAGTCTTTAAATTATAGTTAATTCTTGGTTCTAACAAAGGAAAATAAAAACTTGGGTATATTTTATTTACTAAGAATGTCTCTTGAAGAAATCATTGAGTATAATTAATCTTAGGGAGCCTAGTTTTTATGGGAGGTTAATCAAATCAAATTCTCTACTTGACTTAACTAAGATGGTATAGCTTCATATGACTATTTTACACAGTTGAAATAATATTTTTGTCATACCTTACAAGATCTTCCCCCTTATTTCTTATCATTAATTTTCTTATACAAGAAAAATGTCCTTATATCATCACCCTTTTTTTATAATAGAGTTCTTAGATGAAAATAAAGGACCTAGCATAAAATGCACATAAGTTAAGATAATAAAAAAATGACATATAATAGCTTATGCCTCTCTTGGGAGACTTAAGATGTCCAAGGCTTAGAACTTCTATTGTAAAAGTTGTTTTCCTAATGTGTTGAGTTATCGATGAGGGTTATCATAACTCGACCAAATACAACACATTACACTTGGACGGGTCATATCATGTTAAGGTTATGAAAATAAACTCATGATTTCTCAAGACCTAATTTAGAAGAATTCTTTTCTCACATCACAATTTTCCTCATTATACAATACAGATCCATTCTATAAAAATCTAATATACATGGACAACAAAATGTAAATTCATCAAATAACTTCTAAAAAGAATAATATACATCAATCATGATTTCACTTTCATTCCATCAAAATATAAGAATATTCATGAATGAAAAAATAATATATATATATATATATATATATATATATATATACACACTAAACATACCTACCCCTAAAGAATAATTTGATTAACAATCTTTATCAATCCACCCTACTCAGTGGGGGATTTGCCTTTTCCTAAAACTAATTGCAATACATAGAGTGAGTAAACCACTTTATTAATAAGTCATCCACAACCTACTACTATCCTATTATTTGTAGTGCAATATATTTAACAACTTTTTTTAACATCAACAAATGTTATAGATACATATATATAACATGAACAATGCAGGCATTATGTCAATAGGACTTTCATAATAGAGATACATTTCACAGTGTCACATGAACATGATTTCATAACATAAATATTTCATTGAACATGATATCACATAAACAATATTACATACAACATAATATGAAGTAGCATATCACATAATATTGTCATTTATTGATGCCTCCTTATATCTCAACTTGATCATCTCATATATGTTTAAGGCAGATGAAAGAATTATATATAACTCTATTCTCCTTATAATTTCACTTTCACCTATATCCCCACTTGATCATCTTGCATCTGCTCAAGATAAATAGAAGAATATACAGTCTATGTACATTTATATGAATGAAAGGGCCCTTATAACTTCATTTTTATTGCACATAAAATTCTCCTTTTTTTTCACATCTGCCTCATTTTCCATAATTCACCCTTAGTCATCACACATTTCAAGCTCATGAACATGGAAAAAATAACATTTTTAACATAAATCAACATCGCATGAATATTGAGATTTCAACATGTAAAGCCAACTACTTAGGCATGCAAACATATTATCTCAATATTTCTCTTTGTTCCTGTATTCCTCTATCGAGGCTATACATTACATTTGATTTTAATTACACATATGGCCACTCTGTTCATTAAATGAAGTACATATAATATTGAAAATATCATTTATCATTTAAAGAATAAGAGAATTCATTAGTACTCGACACATTCCTTACATCATTAATACAAAATTAGAGAATTTAACCTAACATGTAGTAATGAGAAAGCAAACTCATTTGCATTAAAACTATGAAATAAAGAAGAATAAAGGGGAATGATATCACTAGATTAGATCAATGCATCTCCTATACACTCCTCCTGAACTTATAGAGTTGCTTTATAGTAACATAAGCCAAACACTCTTAAGATTGTATCAAGAACTTCTCTGAATTCTCTCAGTGTCACTCTATGACAAATTTTGAGAAGTACCCTGAAATATACTCAAATTATATAAGTAGTTGAACTCTCTTATAAACAAAATGACTTTACTATTTATAGGAAAAATACAAATAGGCAACTTGCACTGTGACGCTTAAAAGAGTGGCAGCGTGGTGCCCTTGAAATGAATTAATACTTCGACACTGGAACTTTTGTACCACCATGGAGCTTGTTGATATGGATTAGTTATTTAGTGAACAGTCATGTCGCTTCACTGATACTTCATGTCTATTATAAGTTACAGTTGTCACACCACGTTGCTACTAAATTTTGAACGTTGCGGTGCTCGAGTGATAGAAATGGCACTGAGGAACTATACATTGTGAAGCCGTGATTCTTGAAGTCAGAGAACAAGACATTGCCAAGCTAATCACTTTGCCATCATGGAGCTTGAAGTTAGAATACATGGTGCTGCCATGTCCAATTGTGGCACCTTAGTGGTATGGAAGGTGGCAGAGAACGTGGAATTATCGGATGTTACCATGCTACAGACTTCTTAGAATTTTTGTGTTATTTTTATTTTTATTACATAAAAATAACTAAAATAATATATTTTCTCTAAAAATAAAGTATATAAAATATTATCTAATTTATAGTTGTCAAATTCCCCATAGCTTAAACTATTCCTTATTCTCAAGCAAATAAAGATTTTATAATTCTAATTAAATGATTAACCAAAGTAAAAAATTGAAATTACTAAAATATAGGATAATACCTCACAGTTTAGAAGTAGTAGAAATGAATAAAATTATAAATATAGTTTTAAACTACTAATAATTATCCTAACCAGTCATTCTTATTATTGCTTGATTGGAATTTACTTGTTATGAATATATTTATTGACTTCTATATTTTGTTTTGAATAAGTAAGATTAAAGATTAGATATGTTGTAGTTAAAATTAAAAACTCAATAGTTTTCCATTATTTGTATTATCTTTCTTATTTTTTCCCCTATAATTTCAAGTGTAAGATTGCAGTTAGACTCTAAGCTTTTAACTGATATCAATTTTTGAATATACTCCATTTTCTTTTTTTTTTTCTTTTTTTTTATGAGTACATAATTAATGATTTAGAATATCAATATTGCTTATCACCATCTTATAATCTTAATAAATTTAATATCAGGACTAAATAAGATTATTAATTCCAAATTCAAGATGATATGACTTTTTAATTTTAATATACTCTTTAACTTTAGTTATCTATCTCCAACTCAAAGGTTAATATATAAAAAATAACTTATAAATTCCAATTAAGTTAATAACTTAAATAATTTAGGTTAGTTAATTTTTAGTTTCTCCAATCTATGAATTATAAAGCACTATTCATTTAAATTATAATCTAGAGTTTTATTATTATCCTAATTTTATATAATTTTTAATTATTATTTTTATTAAGGTTAATTAAATAATCAGAATGGAAAGAAATTTGTAAAGATACTAGAAAAATTTAAGTTTGAAGAGTAATTTAATAAAATGTAAAAAATAATACAAAAGCATAACTAACATTTGTTTTGATATGAGTGATAAAAGGCACATTAAACATGTGATAAACATAACATAAGTTAGAAGATAAGTAAAGACACAAGTGGGTTGCCTCCCATAACGCCAAAGTTTATAGCCTTCAGTTAGAATTGCTTTGATTTGTCAATTGGGCTGGGTTAGATTGCTACTAATCTTAGAATGCAATCCATTAGGCTTTCTATCTTTTTCCTTAGGGTTCACCTCTTTAGTGCTAGGTAAAGATCCAAGAGGTCTACTACTCATAGAAATTCTAAGCTAATTTAATTAAGTTTTTAAATTTTTAATTGAAGTATCTTGATTTATAATTGAGTTTCTAATTTCATTGCTAAGAGAAAGTCGCCTTAGATGGTTTGGTCACATAAAACGGCGGCCTTGCGATGACCCGGTTAGGAGAGTAGAGGTATTAGATTTGACTTATGTTAAGAAAGGTAGGGGTAGACCTAAAAAGACTTGGTTAGAAAATATTAGGAATGACCTTTCTTTATTAGATTTAAACGAGAATTTGACTTTTAATAGGACACAATGGAAAAAAAG
>NW_021319580.1:588529-611622 GCF_001605985.2 Dendrobium catenatum
GCAAGAAAACTTTGACTCACACATTCAAGAAACTTTTGTTTTCTTGATTGAGAACCCTTAACATATTTAATGCTCTCACGCACCTTCATAACAGATGAATCAATTTTTTTCAAACCTTCCTGCACAATAAGATTTATAATATGTGCACAACACATGATATGGAAAAACTGACCATTGTATAGAAGACCATTTTTCAAATTCAAATGGTTTCGTAGAAAATCAACATAAACAATATTTGCAGAAGCATTGTCTAAAGTGATGCTAAAAAGCTTGCTATCAAGTTTCCATTCAACCAAAAATTGATAAAGTTTCTTGAATAATGCAAGTCCATCATGTGGAGGTGGCATGAAAGCAAAATTTATTACTTTTTTCTGCAACCTCCAGTTATTATTAACAAAATGTGCAGTCAAGCAAATAAAACTATCTATGTTGATGGAAGACCATAGATCAGAAGTTAAAGATACTCTACCCTTACATCTACGTAGAAGGGCTTCGATTTGAATTTTTTCCTTATTAAACATCTTCTTGCAATCATTTCTTGTCGTATTTTTAGAAATAAACTGTAAATCATGCCGTAAGTAACGAAGTAATGTTCTTAAACCTTCCCACTCCACACACTAAAATGGTAAATCATGCTTGACTATACATGCAGTAAATAAGCAACGAAATTCTTCATAATCAAATTTATTTGCAATCATCGACATAGAAGTTCTTGAGTTACTTTGAAGTATAAGTTGACCAATATCTTGAGACTTTTTCTTATAGTTTTGCCAGTGGCGTCTTAAATTTCCTCTACCATGTTTACTATCACATAAGTATGTTGCACCATATTTCTTACATTTGCAACGATGTTTGCCATCATCTACAAGTGGCAACATTTCAAAATGACCCCATACCGTAGAAGTCAACTTTCTCTTCTTTCTATGAACACTTCCCTCAGTTGGAATGGGATTGTTCAACTCATCACTATCACATTCCACTTCATTATCAGCAGGAGCATGCACATGTTCATTATGCTCAGAAGGATTACTCGCAACAATTGTATTAGAATCCTGCATCTAAACATAAAAACACAAAATTGTACTCATAACATCAACAACATGCATCAACAACTCATAACACAAGCAATTAAGCAATTAGCATCAACAAACAACATGCATCAACAACTCATCACATTTCATAATATTCCATAATAACAGTTAGCAATTAGCATCAACAACAACCCATTCTCCATATTCCAATATTCCATAATAACATGAATACAGTTAATCAGTTATACAACATTACAGGCTTACAGCAACAGCAAGTCAGCAACCCGACAACTCCAAGAGCCCCAAGCGACCAAGCCGTAATCTTAACAGCAAGTCGTTATCTCAACAGCAAGAAAATTGGAAAACTGTAATAGTAAATCACTAAACGACACTCTAACTAACAGTATAACAGAAGGAAGAAGAAGAACTTATAAGAATAAAATGTGCAGCATACTCCAGAAAAGTCGGCCATGGCACATATAGTTATACACTTATACTCATAACTCATAAGGAAGAAGAAGAACTTATAAGAATAAAATGTGCAGCATACTCCAGAAAACCCATCAGGCCATCATAGTTTTGCTTTCGCACGACTAATGACTCACGCTGACCAAATTAGGGCAAATTGAAAGAACAAATCCTCCAAAAAAAATAGAAATCGAAACAACCGACCACCATCAAACCAACATTTCAAATAATTAAGAGTTATTCAATATATTACCAACCGTTGCAAGTCGCAACTGAGAAATGGAGAAAAGAAGAGGATTCAAGGAAGAATTTCGAAGCCAGATGTTTCAGAACTCAGAAGACCAGAAGAAGATATCAAGAAACCTCCATCAGCTCCTCCACGATTCATTGATTCCATGACTCCACCCCAAAGCCAGAGCGTGAGAGCGAGGAGAAAGAGAAATCGAGAAATGAAACCCTAGAACCCTCTCGAACAGGCGAACTCACGGGCTCCGCCAGTCAGCCGTGAATTTTATTAAAATGAGTAAACGACTAAACAAGTGCTTAGCGGGTTATTCGAGTCGACCCACGGGTTGTCGGGTTGACCCGAACCCGACCCGAATATATAAATGGGTCAAATCCTTAAAGCCGGACCCGACCCGTTTCTTTCACAGGTTGACCTGAACCCAGATTTTTTGGCTCGGGTTCAGGTCGGGTTAGCGGGTCGTGTCAGGAACTGACAGCCCTACCACGGTGCTTCTAAATTTTGAACGTTGCGGTGCTCGAGTGATAGAAATGGCACTAAGGCACTATACATTGTGAAGCCGTGATTCTTGAAGTCAGAGAACACGACATTGCCAAGCTGATCATTTTGCCATCATGGAGCTTGAAGTTAGAATACTTGGTGCTTCCATGTCCAATTGTGGCACCTTAGTGGTATGGAAGGTGGAGGTGCAATGTGGAATTATCGGATGTTACCATGCTACAAACTTGTGAGAATTTTTGTGCTATTTTTATTTTTCTTACATAAAAATAACTAAAATAATATATTTTCTCTAAAAATAAAGCATATAAAATATTATATAATTTACAGTTGTCAAATTCCCCATAGCTTAAACTATTCCTTATTCTCAAGCAAATAAAGATTTTATAATTCTAATTAAATGATTAACCAAAGTAAAAAATTGAAATTACTAAAATATAGGATAATACCTCACAGTTTAGAAGTAGTAGAAATGAATAAAATTATAAATATAGTTTTAAACTAATAATAATTATCCTAACCAGTCATTCTTATTATTGCTTGATTGGAATTTACTTGTTATGAATATATTTATTGAGTGCCGAATGTTGGCCATTAAAAGAGCAGCATAATACTAAGTTAAGTGTGGCTGAGATGAGGATGCTCAGGTGGATGAGTGGCTTTACCCTTAGAGATAGGATACGAAATGAGCATATACGTGAAAAGGGTTGAGTAGCTCCAGTAGAAGATAAGATTAGAGAAAGTCGCCTTAGATGTTTTGGTCACATAAAACATCGGCCTTGTGATGACCCGGTTAGGAGAGTAGAGGTGTTAGATTTGACTTATGTTAAGAAAGGTAGGGGTATACCTAAAAAGACTTGGTTAGAAAATATTAGGAATGACCTTTCTTTATTAGATTTAAACGAGAATTTGACTTTTAATAGGACACAATGGAGAAAAAGGATTCATGTAGCCGACCCCACGTAGTGGGATAAAGGCTTGATGTTGTTGTTGTTGTTGTTGTTGTTCTAATTTCATTGCTACATCCTCTAATAGATTTTTTTTAACTTCCAAATTGATTGCTTTGATTAAATTAATCCAGGAGGATAAGTTAATATAGGATTAAAACTAGATTGATTATGATTATTTCAATTTACTCCTTGATTGAATTGACCGAAATTTTATTGATTATTCCCTCCATTATTATTTAACCAATTAAAATTATAATTGTTCCTTCATCCTGGATTATATATATTGGAATAAGGATTATTTTATCATTCAATTAGATTAATATTTTTAATCCATTGCATATCATTATCTATAATTAAACTTTTGTCTTTCAATTGCACATATGATTTCTAATTAACCCCTATTGTACTCAATTTTTTAGATATTGCTGCAACTTATGCAATAAAGATATATAAAGCATCATTTTCATAAATTCCTGCCACTCATGATTCACTTTATCAGTAGGCCACTAAAAATTATTGGTAGCCATTTTCTCTATTAATCCATATGCTTCCTCAAATGACTTTGGCATTAATGAACCTCTAATTGTAACATGTATGATAGCTCTAAGTGATCCTACAAATACATTATAATATGTTTGAATTTCCAACCAATCAGGTAGAGCATGATGAGGGTACTTTGGAGCATTTTTTTGAAATCTCTCCCAACTTTCATAAATATTTTCTCCTTCAAACTGAGTAAAAGAAGTAATGCCATTCCTAAGTTTAGCAATCTTTGAAGGTGGGAAATACTTACCAAGAAATTTATGATCCTACTCATTCTATGTGGTTATATAGCCCGTGGGTATATAATTCAACCATATTTTAGCTTTATCCCTTAGAGAGCATAAAAATAATCTAAGTCTAATGTCATCACCACTAACACTATTATACTTAAATGTAGTACAAATTTTTAAGAAACTAGCTAAATATAAATTAGTATCTTCAGCAAGAGTTCCCCCAAACTAAAAACTTTGTACCATTTGAATGATGGTGGGCTTTAATTTAAAATGATTAGCTTAGATTACAGGTCTGTTTATACTTTGATGAATTCTGTCTATTAAACGCCTGCAAAATTCTTAAGAGGTCTAGAATGATCTTAGTCTAGAATTGGTTCTGCATTTTAAAAATCTTTTGGATTTTTCTTATTTTAGAAAATGTTCTCTCAATTTCAGGATCAAACAGTAAAGGTTCCTTTATATGAATTAAAAACATGCAACCATAAATATACAATCAAAAATTAAAATAAATAAAGTAGGTCTAATTATTTAATTAATTCAATAATATAGTTCATGATGTAAGAAAATAATTACTTCCTTGACAATAACTCAAAAAGGTTGATAGGGGCTGTAGAGTGAACTTAAGAATTGTATAAAAATTTTAGGGCTCTATCAATCCCTAAATAATGCTTAATTCTTTTTTGATATAAAAATGAAAATCCCCACTTAATATACACAAGTATACATGCTGAATTAAGAAATATAGTTATAGAGTAGAGTGTCAAACCCACAAGGAAGTATATTCACTTGAAATTAACTACTAATGTTTACTCTAATTATAATAATTATTCTACTAAATGAAAATGTTGGTATTGGAGATTCAATCACTAAATAAAACCAATAAAAGTTTATTGGATACAATATGAAATAAAATATTTATGGATTGATAAAAGTAATTGTTGTATCTTTTCTAATGAATCTCTTAAAATATATATGCGATTCAAAGAATATGAATCCCTAAATCTTTATCAAGCTTATAGGGGTTGAAAAGGATATCTACTGACCTCCTATAATTATATTATCTCTTAAGAACCTAGAATATTTTATATATTATGCCTAGGCATACAAACATACTATCTTAATGTTCCTAGCTATGCTTGCATTCCCCTGTCGAGGCTATACATTACACTAGATTTTAACTACATACATAACCACTCTGTGTATTAAATAAAGAACGAGTAATATTGAAAACATCATTTTCCATTTACTGAATAAGAGATTTTATTAGTACTCAACACACTCCTTATATCATCAATCCAAAATTAAAGAATATAGCCAGAAATGAAGTAAAGAGAAAACAAACTCATTTTTATTAAAACCATGAAAAGAAGAAGATTACAAGAGAATGATATCATCATATTAGATCAATGTATCTACTCTACTCTCCTTCTCTTGAACTTACAGAAATGCTTCACAAAAATATATGCCAAACATTCTTAAGAATGTATCAAACGCTTCATTTAATTCTTTTAGTGTCACTTTAAGAGAAATTAAAAGAAGTACTCTAAAATATATTGAAATTATATTTGTGACTAAACTCTGTTACAGAAAAAATTTAATTACTATTTATAGGAAAAACACAAGTAAAAACTGGCACTGTGGCACTTTAAAATGTGGCGTTGCAGCACCCTTTTGAAATGAACTAACATCTCAATGCTGAAACTTTTGTATGACTGGGTTGCTTGCTGACATGGATCAGTTATTTACTGTGTAGTATCATTTGCTTCACTAATACTTAATATCTCTTAGAAATTACAATGGTCATGCAGCGGTGCTACTGAATTATGCTGTGGCTTCTCGAGTGGCAAAAATGATGCTGAGGCTTTATACATTGTGATGCCTCAGTGCTTGAAGCCAGAAAACATAGTGTGCCAGCTAATCATTTTTCTTTTAAGGCTCTTAAAGTTAGAACATTTGATACTACCATGTCTAATTGGGGTGCCTCCGTGGTGTGGAAGGTAGCACTACGACATGAAATTGTCAGACATTGTAGCATTGTAGACTCCTTAGAATTTTTATGCTATTTTTTTATTTTTCCTTCACAAAATAGCTAAAATAACACATTTTCATTGAAAATAAAGCATATAAAATATTATCTAATTTACAACTATCACACATGAATAAATACATATTTCAAATCACCCAATAAAATATCAATTTTTCCTATCAATATACTAAATTTCTTTGTATTCTATAACATACCAAAAGTTACACTATAGAAAAATTTTCAATTTCTTTTAAATAAATAAAATAAAATCCAGTAACATTTGCCTAAATTACTCAGATTGAAAACTAAAGTAGGGGATAAAAGCCTTTCGTGATAACTAAATGTGGTTTATGGGAAAAGTAGGTTACATTTTTTATTGAAAAGGTGTCCACAAAGGATTATATTACCAAAGTTAAACAAAATGATTACCATAAATTATAAAAAGCACTTCACAACAATCAATGGGGAGTCAATGCAGTAGCTTATGCATTCTTAAGAAAAAGCCTACATAAGAGTAATGAGAACTCATTTCATTTGAAAATAATAACTTAACATATGTCATATACATCACTTTTGTTGTTCAATTGTGGTCTCTAAAAAATTGCGCTTCGGTATCCCTTGCTTTAGGGGGAGTTTTAACGGATTAAGTTTCAGGATAAATTTTAGGAAGGCAGATTGGGATTGTAGATAAGATACTACCCAAATATTTTGCCCTCATTTTGCGACGATATTATGATATGAGTTCTAGTTTCTTATATGCTCAAGTCTCTATAATTAATTACCCCTCTCGATCATGAGAGATAAATTTCAATTATGGATATTTTTCAATTACATACGTAAAGAATACGTGGTATGTTTAGTATTTGAAAATTTGATATTTAAAAATTAGAAGTTTCACTGTCTTGTATTTAAAGCGGATGGTAGGGGAATGGATGATCAGCCTAACCAAGATTTGATGGTTCCATCATCCTGGACCATCATGGTCCATGGTCTACTTAGTTATAGGAGGTGGTCGACCCAATCAAATAGAAAGATCCTTGTCAGCCATAAGTTGTGTCGTCTAAGGGAACCTTGTAAACCTAGGGTGGATGTTTATCTAAGGGGACAAATTTGAAACCATCTTAGCAAACATATGGTTTTGTGCTCTATTGATCATATCCTATTGATTCATATCTCAATAATTTAGTGTCATTGAGGAGCATACGAGCTCTGGCCATAACTGTAATTTAGTGGTGCTATTTAGTGGAAAACCTCCCAGTTTAGAGGGCCCCAATCATAACCATTTTAACTGCAGTGCCATTTGGCATAAAAAATATCCAATTAGAGGACACATGACACATCCTTATTGGTAGGAGATGATTTGAGAATAAATCTTAGTGATACTATCGACGAGACACTGGCTGTTTGTGAGATGAAGTATATTTTGAACTTTTCCACCTCGATAAATTATTGCGAATGGTGGATGGGTTTTACTTTAAATATTATGATGTTTATTCCAATTTGAAATATTTGCATTTTTTGAGATTTTGAATTTTATGGTTATTTAAACACTGCCGTTGCCAGGTTTTTTGAGTAGGACACAATGGAGAAAAAGGATTCATGTAGCCGACCCCACGTAGTGGGATAAAGGCTTGATGTAGTTGTTGTTGTTGTTGAATTTTATGGTTTTTTAGTTGGCATTTTGATTTTTTTGAATTAACCCATCCGGTTGAGATTTACGTTCAACACGACCATCATCGAAATTTATGGGTAATTTTATTTATTAATTGAACAGAGTCAACTTTCTTAATTTTTGACAGAGGATCGGAATATAGTTGGTTGAATGCTTTTGTTAACATATTTTCATTATTCATAGGCTTTAAAGGCCTAATATAAATATATTAAAACAAATACTTCGATCAATGTCGTGACGTTATATTTGTTTGATAGTTCGAGCCATGTTGACTCTTATCTATTTTCATAAAAGGACCAGACTTGAACTTAAATTTATTATTTGACCCATACAACATCCTCAAACGTCACGTGTGTACCCATAACATATTCATCTAGGACTATACGGGTATACAATTATGTGCACTTATGTGTATACATATTGTGGTACACGTGTGGGGACATTTTGAGATCACTTTGTATCTCTACAAATGATCAATAGCATACACAATATATTTGTAAATGTTGTTAATTAGCACTTGTATGATAGTTATATGTATGTAGTGTAATGTGTGTGTATATGATACGTCCGCTTATTTATACACATTTACACTCTCATATGCATATTATCATACTCGCATATATATTTGCTTATTCATACATGTGTATATATCAACTGATGCATTTGTACCTTGTAATAATGTGTTTGACATATAATATCCTAGTTTAATGTACTCGTCGAGCATATAGTGTATTTATATGATGTGCATGAATGTGACACTTTACTATAGTGCATTTATTTACAGTTATGTCACATCTATTGTTTGTAAATTGCAATCATTTTGTACTTCTCAATTTGGATTAGATCAGCAGTACATCATATATTCATTGTGGTCAATGTAGCATTTTTTCACTATTTAATTACATGATTGAGATGAATGTTACTGGCCAACCATCGTCATTCAATTCATGATATGAATGAAAACACTATCATTATTATTAATCGACAATTTGCATTCCAATTAACATAACTTCCATGAATTGGTTATAGTATTAAAAATCTTGCATTATAACTTGCAAGTAATATACATTTGAAACTATTTTCCGGCATGAGCTTTGTATTCATTCATCGAAGTTCGTCACACATACTTCCCTCAATATTCATTTGGATGAGTTGAGTTATAATTCAGAGTTCGAATTCCACATTCATTATATGTCGTTCCTTCTCATTTGCGGATGCTTAATGAATCCATTTGCAAGTTGGCATCGACTAGAGATCAAGATCATCACATATGCAATGATTTTTTTGCGGGCGTATCACTGCACCACTTGTAGATGAATCATTGCATTCATTTGGAGTGACTGCTTGCAAGACTCTTATGGGCATCATCTTCAAGTCCTGCTTGTAGCACATTGAATGCTTTCATCATTTATATCCACTTGCAATCGATCGCATACACCTTTTAATTTTTAATATTTATGAATATCCATTGATTGTAAAGGTGTTATTTTATTCATCATATGTTGTCAACACTTACACCGTCTAATATGATTATGTTCATTTATTTGTAAGCATGATCAAGCATAGATGCTTTAAGTTAGATATTATCATCCAAGATTTTTGTATCATGGTCAATGATTAGGCTATATCTTCCATAGCCCTAGTATTAGGTTCAGAGTTTTGGTTTATTAAGAATCTTCTGTTCATCCACATTTACTCGAATGACAGAAACTATTATCTTCTTGCATTTTTCCCCGATTCATGCATTTTAATCTTTAATTCATAATGTATTTCATGATTGAATTATGTTTGTTGTTTTTCATTTCAATTCAAGATCTTCCTCAAAGTTAATTAAGTTTTTCCCGATTCGAGTTCTAGCTCGAGTTCATTTCATTTAATGTCCAAATCAAGTCTGACTCCAACCTTCTTAGTGGTCATATTAAGTTTAGGTTTTTATACATTGTCCAAATCATGATTAGTTCGAATCCTTGGTATTCAAGTTTAATTATTCAAGTTATTTTACATCAAGTTCAATTCATTTTAGTTAATATTGAATTCTCAATTCAGTTCAAGTTCAATGTTGTTCAAAAAATCTATAAGTTCGGTCCCTTGTAAATAGTCCTAGTCTTATGCATCCTCAAGCTGAAACTTGGCAGCATCCCAGTGTTTCCACCATCTCACCATGCTACAACAGCTTGTATGGTATGTGTCAGGTGACACCGCAACCATATTTCTTTGATCCCACCACACTATGAGAGTGTGCATGGGGCTTCAAGGTACCTATTTAAAAATGCAAAAGGCTTTTCTGACCACACTATTAGAGCATGTACATGGCCTACTCGCATCACCATGCCTGTCACACCGTGCATCCTCCCACTATGCTATGAGAGCGAGTATAAGGAACAATTATTGCGTCCTCCGACCGGACGCAGAGGAATGTCCGGTTGGAGGCCAAAGCCCGCCAAAAATGAGTTGTACCGAGCAAATACCGAGCAATACCAAACAATAACGAGGAATACTGTCATTTGAAGACCCAATACCGAGTTATACAGAGCTAAACCGAGAAATACCGAGTTATACAAAAGTTGTACCGAGTTTTTCCTAAAAAAAACTTGGTACAACTCGGTATTTCTCGGTACAGCGCGGTATAACTCGGTATTGTTCTTCAAAGAGCGGTATTCCGCATTAATATCAAATAATATCTAGTTGTACCAAGCAAATACCGAGTTTTTTGACGGGATTTTGCCTCCTACCGGACGTTCCTCTACGTCCTTACATCGGACGTAATAAAAATTCAAGTATAAGGGGGTTCTCTGGCCTGAGTCAAATGTTGAATGCGAGAAATTTTTATTTTTGAAATTTACCTTTGCTCACGGTGACGGCGATGATGGCGGTAGAAATTTGCAAACATACACAGAAGCATACATTTTCCATTTCTCACTCCCTCTTCTCTTTTTGTTGAATTTTCTCTTTTATTCTTATTTTTTTTTAACTTTTTCATATATATTTTCACATGCGTTTGCAGGGCAAAAATTCTTACAATTGATAAAATTAGGGTAATTTTTTTTTTTTTTGAGATAGAGAAAAATACCAATAATATCCTAAATATTCTAAAAAATCCCCTCTAAATTTAATACATATTCTAAAATCCCCCCCACCCCATCATTATATGGGGGATCCGCCCATGCCTATGCATACACATATGTGTATACAAATACACGCACACACACACATAATAATACATGTGTATATTCCTAATTTATTTAACAAAATAAATAATTGAAAAGGAATAAACAAGACTAAACAGCAATGAAAAAAAAAAAAACTTAAGAGAAATGAATCATGGGCTTACTGTTCTCAGATTTAGGCATATTTGGAAAATAGTAAATGGGTTTGTGAAGAAATGGGCTTGCTTGAGGGAATTTGAGTGTGGATTTGCGTTAGATTTGTAAGATAGGTGACTAGGCTGCAAGAAGTGTATGATTTGCTATATCAGAACTTGGGCTTTTAGAACTAAGACATTTTTGGAGAAGAATCTTGCTGGGATGTTCACATGAATAAAAATCAACTCCGATCATTTTAATTGAGCGACCTTAGCAAGAGTTGAGGCTAGCTGCGACCAAGACGGGTTAATGACGCAAATCACCTGATTTGGCCGAGAAGAACAGAACAGATTAACCGAGGTTTACACTAAAATAGTTTCTGATTTATTTTTTACTTTTGATTTTTCTTTTTCAACTTCTTTAATAGAGAAACCACCATTAATAACCACTGTTATTAGACTCCAAAATGATAGAAAGATTCAATTTCTCAAAATTGCAATGATTTGTGTGCTTTCTTGATTCACATGCATATTGTCTCGGTTTGCAAGTAGATTTTGTCGTGCAATTTTTTTGGGCAAATTAATAGGACATTTCAGGTAATCTTGATGTTCTGAATGCAACGACAAAATCTATTTTATGATTTGGTATCATTTAGGTAGCGTCGCATTCTGATTTTCCTCGATTTACGTGTTATTGCCTCGGAACCAGTGTCGATTTGCGCCCAATTTTCATTGAACAAATTGAAAGTTTATTTTGAGTATTGGCGGTGTTTCGAATGCAACGATGAAGTCCATTTTATAATTAGACAATGTTTGGGAAATGTCGGGCGCTAATTTCCTCGATTTATGCTCCATTGCCTCGGGATTCGCACCGCTTCGCCGAGAAATCCTATTTGAACAAATTAAATGTGGTTTTTGAGTGTCAACAATGTTCTAGATGCAGCGGGGAAGTCCATTCTATGATCAAACGTCGTTTGGACAATATCGGCGCCAATTTTCTCAGTTTTTGAGTCATCACCTCGGGATTCATGCTGCTTTGCTAGGCAATCCCACTTGAACAAATAAAATGCAATTTTTAGGTGTAGAGGATGTTCTAAACACAACAACAAAATTTGTTCTGTGAACGAATGTCATTTGGACGACGTGGCGTATCAATTTTGGATATCAGTAGTCCGATTGGACTTATTTCATTTGATTTGACTACGAGAGGTCTTCACTTAGGCAAACTCGATGTCCTTATTATAACGGCGTGGTCCGTTTGGAAATCGGCGGTCATTTAACCCTTCAAGTGGTGCTTTGCATCGACTTGTACGCTGTTTGATTCATCGGCATTGCTTCTTTTGTGCGTAGTTTGATGTATATGACCCAACATCAATATAAAGATATTTTCATTATAGCATATTGTGATCACAGTAGGATCCCTAAAAAATTGAAGGCTGTAATAGAGCCAAATGAGGAACAACAAGTCTTGAATTGTGACTAGAAAACTAATTACCATGGAAATAGACTTTGATTTTCATCTTTTAACGCTATGAACAATGCAGATTACTAAGGAAAGAACAAGAGCATCTCCTGTAACTATTTCTAGAATCATTAGCCACAAAGGTTCCTTTAGATTTTTATGGTTAGTTCTGCTCCTCGATTGCTCATAAGTCTACAAAACTTCTCCATCTATACATAAATTCTATAGGACATAAACATCACTCCTTTATAATGAGAAGCATTAAAATAGAAAGGAGCACAAAATTTATTTGCAAAGGCCCTTAGTTTATTTGCCCAAACCACTTTTATATTGTTGATATAATGGAAACAAGTATGAAAAGATAAGAACATGCAATTTTTTATAGCTCTGCTTTCATGCATTCCATTTCATAAAATTCCAGCATACCTACATATGATTTTCTTTCACCAATTCGATTAACTTGCCTAATTCTTTCTACAAGAAGATGGGAATCAAACAGGCATTTGAGAGGAAAATGACTAGAAGGAAGGGAGCAAGAAAAAGAACAGTAATATGGATGAGGAGAAGAGGGCTTTGCCAATTACTACTGAAGGAGAAGTTGCAGGCTGTCACGACAAAATTCTAAATGATGGTACTCTCTTGATGAGTGAAATGAAGGATACTTGATTAGACCAAACTTATTGAGGAACTTCATCCACAACTTGGCGAAGAAGAACTCTTGGAGCCTTACGACAATGTTGAGGGAGGGGAGGATATTGGTAGTGAGATTAAACTTCATTATGATGATGCTAAACATGACACAGAGGAAGAAGCTCACTGCCATTGCTCTAAAGGTCAGTTGCTCATGTCTGGGAGGAATTTTCTTCCCCTCAAACACCTTCTCAATGGACATCATCTCCACCTCCTAATGAATCACCCTAGTTGCCTTCGCTGCCTCGGCGTTGACGGTCTTCGTGTTACTTCCTGGTGGATCATTTAGCCTGCTTGGAGATGGACATAGGATAAAGTCGAGCGGGAGCTAGGGCACGGGAGGGAGATCATGAGAATAGGATATCATAGAGCAGTGATTCTGAATTGAAATCAGCAGTGGTGACGATTGGCAAACCGCCTCTATAAATCACTATCAAAATATTATGTTTTTAATAATTTTTTAGCGGCGGTTAAAACTGGTGCTTATATCAACCCATATCAATGGTTTTAAAACTTGTACTAAAAAATGCTCCGAAAACCCGTACTACAACTTCTTTTCTTGCTAAGAATTGTGCTGCCACAACTTATGAAGTAATTAGAAAATGAATGCACATAAAAGGAATTTTTCAAAGCTTGTTGATGGAATGATTTGAGCATGAACAAACTGATAATTTTTTTAAAATTAGTAATGAATTAGATAATGATTAAAGCCGATGAACACTTCATACTAGTTGACACTCAATACATTATATATATGTATGTTAATCATAGAAAGATGAGTGGGTGACTGAACTACTGCTAAGTGTATGAAATACATTGTATTGCTTTTTAATAAGAGATTATATATTTAGCAAATAATAGTGGTTTGATTGAATATTATTATGCTCAATAAAAATTTACTTTGGAAGGATAGTGTTAATGATAATTGAAGCCTCAAACCCTTCATATAAGGTGCTACGATTCATTCATTCAATATATAAAAGAAATAGAAGAATCTGAATTGTGAACAAGCTCAATCCATGCTATTGAAGAAACTGATAAAGAAATATCAATTTAAAATGTGACGTTTAACTTCATGAACATAAGACAGAAATGAAAGTTTATAAAGTTCTTTTGAAAATCAACCGCCATTATGAGCAGTTTTTGACTGTTTTAGCATGAAGAGGTGGTGGCGCCTCTTCATGCTAAAACCGTCAAAAACGGCTCACACCAGTTCCCACAATTTTTTATAAAATATAAGAGAATTTGTGATCAGAAAAGGATGATTATGTTTTTAATTTAGTAAATTCAGATAGCTAATTTATCATTAATGAAGTGAATATCGTTTGTGTTTAGTTTGATTCAAATTCAGATGCTAAACAACATGCACATTTTAAACTTTTTTATCGTTCGAGATCTGGGGTTTAGGGTTTTGCCCTATTCCTCCTGGCGGCTGTCTCCTTCATGACCGTCGACGGCTAGGGAAGTTTCTTCTTCCTTTTGTTTATGTGATTTTGTTTTTATGGCCTCTTCTCATCTTCACAATCCTGATTTTTTACCCGGTGCTTCGCCCCTTTCGTTTAAAGATGTTCTCTCTGGTTCATCTTCTGCACCTGTTGGTTTTCCTGAGATTAAAGTCTCTTCGTTCAGAGGCATGCCTTCTTTGTGGATTTCGAAGCTGGAAATTAAATCTTTAGCTGCCCCGTTCGAGTTTGCTCTTGTAGGGAAATTCCCTGCTCGTCGGCCTTCTTTGGATGCCATTAGAAAAAAAAAATTAATCTAAAGTTAAATGGGGAGGTTTCGGTTACTGTTCTTAATCAGTGTAATCTCTTGATTAAGATCTTCAATGATTTGGATTTTTGTAGGCTTTTCGCGCATCGATCTTACTTCGTTAACAACTGTTTTATGAAACTCATTAAGTGGTCTCCTATCTTAGATGTGGATATCGAATCTCCTGTTATTCCCATCTGGATTTCTTTTCCAAACCTAAGGCCTCACTCACCTGTATGCTCCTCGGATTTTGCATGGCCTTGGAACGATTTTTGGCAAGCCTTTAAAAATTGATAATGCTACATCCTCTAGTTCCCGACCTTCTGTTGCTAGAGTGTTGGTAGAGATTGATGTGTCCAAAAAAATTCTTGATAAAATTTGGGTTGGGCCGGAAAGTTCTGGTTACGTTATTTTGTCACCTATGTTGGGTGTTGTGGATTCGTTCATGAATCTTAATGATGGTTCTGGAGGTGAAGATCCAGTTTTGGCTGTCGAGGCTTCATGCGTTCCTGCAGTAAATGTGGATCTTAGCCCTGAGTGTGTGCGGGAGGATATTTTAATTGGTAATTTTGTTGACGTCCCTGTAAACTTGATCAACACTCATACTTTGGTTAACCGGGTGGGTGTTAATTCTGGTTTTGATATTAGAAACCATGTGGATTGGCTGCATGGTTCATCTGAATTTGAATCTGAATCCGAATTTTCGGATTGTGGTGTGGCTTCTCCGGATATCTGCGGTGGATCTGACCCTGGTAATGATTTTAATCTGGTTCGTGATAGACATGTTATCTCGAATGCTGCTCGTGGGCGATTTCATGGGAGGGGTCGGAGAAGAAGATGACTTTCCTGTGTTTGTTATTTTGAGATTGGTTTTCTATTCTCTGATTCGATTCGGTGGTCCACTAGTTTTTGGGTTAATGATGTGTCTGGGGCTCGTGTCCTTGTCGTCTTGCTGGTGGCAACCTTTGGTGTCGAGCTTAGAGTTGGTTGGAATTGGGCGATGTCTTCACCTTATCGGACGGTCCGTGCGAGGCTTCGGGGATGCTGGGAGCCTCGGCCATTTACTGAGCCCTTTTTTGATTGTTTTTTGCTTTCCTTAGTTTTCTTTTGCTCTATTGTTGTTGTAACCGTTTCTGTTTATCTTAATATATTAGTTTTTTTTTTTTTTTAAAAAAAAAATTCCTTCGAAATAAGTAAGCTTTATGTTGATTAATTTTGATCCATGCACCTTTCATTTAATTAAATTTAGATCAAGTCAATTTAAATTTTAATTGGTTTAATTTTCGGTGATGCTTATTTTTTGCTTAAAATTGGGTTCGAGTCAATTTAATTTCATTTAATTGGTGTCCATTTTATTTTGATGGATTCGAGCTGAGTTGATTTGAGCTTAATCGAAGCTACCGGCATTAAATTGAACTTGGATCGAGTCAATTTGACTCAATATCAGATCAATTTGCATCGATATGCTTCTAACGACGTATATTTTTCTTCAATGGACTCGAGACAAGCCGATTAATGTGAAATTTGATAAATTAGTTGGGATTTGTTTTGAATGATTCAGTCCAACCTCTAATTGTTCCAAATTATCCCGAGACGTGTTATATACTGTTGACTGAACTTGTAGAGTTTAAATTGAACTAGAATCGAGCCCAATTAACCTCGACAATGATTGTTTACACTATCATACTCGAAATAAAATTAGACTTGGGTCAAACTAGGTTGGATTTGGGTTGAATTAATGGGCATCCACTGAAGGGGAATCCTATAGGAGACATCTACACTAGGCTATGAAAACCTATCCTAAGGAATGAACTCGGGGAAATAGAACTCTTATAAAAAATGAGTTCAACAGTAACCACATTGGCACCCTTGCTTGTATTAATAATTATGTCCTTCCACTTTTGAATTTGCCAAATCTGTGAGGTTGAACATTGCAATTTCATCTTCTAAATCCATCGCGTCATTAATTGACCAAGGTATTTTACATGGTATACGGTCGTGTACCACGCCTCATCGAGCGACCGTTATTATGGTCGCTCGAACCATCATCTCAGTGATGACGTGGGTTCAAAATTCTTGCTCAAAGGACCTGAAGTTCACACTACATATCCATCGAGAGACAAAGGAAGTCTACAGATAACTCCTCGAATCTCCGTGTGAGATTTGACTGCATCACCCTTAGTGTTTCAAAGCTCCGATCATCATCAGTAGCCAATCCCTTATCTCTGTCAAACATTCTTCCCAAGGCAAACTCTGATATCAAAATGATTTAATTTGTAAGAAGAATAACCAACAAACAGGGAAGCCAAAAGAGGAAATAATAAACTAGAAAATCAAAATTCTATATAACATTCCTCTTTTTCCTTTTCTAACAGTCCCGCGCTCCCGCTACCCAGCGCGCTGCGCAACCGTTGCTTCACTGCCCAGCGCGCATCCCGCGCTGCTTCGCCGCTCCCGTCCACCCCCGCCGTCTGACCGCCGCCATTCCAGCGCCGGCAGAACCGAAAACCGGGTCGAGTCGGGTCAACCCGGCAACCCGCCGGGTCGGGCCCGGGTTCGGATTTCCGACCCGTTTGTCTACCCGGGTTGGGTTAGGGTCAACCCGTTTGAACCCGGGTCAGTCAAACCCGACCCGTGACCCGAAATTGACACCTCTGTATGCCTCCCCTAACACTACAAAAATAATAACAAAGTGAAAACAGTACTATCATAACAGAAAGATACAAATAATAAAAAATATGTTAATGCGAGTGGGGGAGGTAATAGTGATAAGTTGTGCCAGCATATTAAAATGCTCCATATTAGGATTTATTAAGAAGCAACTCAGTAAAGCTGAGGACAACTTCGCATTACGAAGGGGACATCAATTTAGGCTTGGTTTGGTTTTTTGGACTTCTCCGTTTCAAAAACATCATTAGAGGAAATGGAGTTTTTAAACGGAAAAAACTAAATCACATCGCTTCTCAAAACAGTAAAAAAATGGAGTTTTGAAAAAAGCGTGCGGCGCATTCAAATGACAAAAAAAAATTTGTAGTTTTGAAACGGAAAAAGCACAGGGAACGGGCAAACAAACCAAGCCTTAGTAGCAGGTTGAAGGCCTTAATAAAGCATTGAGTGGAACTGTCGATAGCACTATGATGAGATTTTTAGCTAAACATGTAAGGGAAGTCAGCTATGGGTTTTTAGGAGTGAGTCATTAGTAGTCTATTGAGATGATAAAGTTGGTTGTTCACCGAGAAGAAAGCTAAGTTGGTGGATTTAATTAGCCAGATTACAGTAATGCTTGATGGTTTTGAACTCCATTTATAATACAAAAATTCATAAATATTTAAGGGTGAAAATGAGACAATCTGACTCACGAGCCGGCTCAAAGTTGACTCTTTAACGAACTTGCTAGTCAAGCTTATCGGATATCGAGCTCGAGTTCGGACAGAATTTTAAGTTGTTTGAGTTATCGAGCTCGAGTTTTACTTAGACATTGTTCGGCTTAATTACTGTCGAGCGGTTTGAGTATGCTTTTAATTAAGGCGGAAGGTGGAGTTAGGGATGAACCGACTCGAGCGTGTATATTCATAGAATAATTAAATAAATATGAGTTTTCGTTAAAATCTGAATAATGTGATTAACAACACATAGTTATATACTTATATGCTTTGTTAATTTTATATTCACCATCATCAGATTGTACAGTGCTTTAATTTGTTAATTTAATATCTGCAAGTTGTTTCTTCCTACATATGGAAGCTACAAAAATTATAATTTTTAAAAATTTCTTACAAAAGTTATTTGATTTTTCTCTCGTTTGCTTTAAATATTATCTAACAATATATAATTTCTTCTTAGATTTTATCTTGTAGCATAACTAAGAATAATATTGTCATTTTTTAAATGATAATTTGTCTCCAACTATCTCACCATCATGGATATTCTTTAAGTAATTTAATTTTTTGTTTTTTGTATGAAAATATTTAGAACAAAGTTTTGATATTTAGTGAATGGAGTTTATTTAGTTGAATTTATTTATGTTCAAACATTATGTATATTCATTGTGTCTTTCTTATGTTGATTTACTTAACAGCATGTAGTTACTGTAAAATTAAGAACAATTGATATGATAATGGTAGATAATTTTAGCAATATATTTACTTAACTCATTACAAAAAACTCAGGCTTTCGCAGTACAAATATCGACTTTTCTCGATGGTTTTATACTAGCCACTAATATTTTTGCATAAGTTTGATGACCGCTGGATGTCCGTCATTATTACAATGCGCTGCAAAGACATTTAGCGGCGGCAGGGCCGGCAGGGTAGAACTAATGAATGCTGAATATAGCAACAGTTTTGACCGTTATAATGCTCCAGAATTGAAGCGGTCATAACTACACGAAGGAGAAGCACACGGAAGAGAGGAGAAAAAGAGGATGAGGATCGCGAGTTGGAGCGTCCACTAGGTTAATAAATTAGATTTAAACTGGCACTTTTTGCATCGGTTAAAACCGATGGTATTTCTAGCAGTTAAAACTGCTAATAATACCCTATTTTGGTAACGATTTTTAAACCGCACTTAACAAAGTGTTGCGAAAGATCACATTTTTTAGTGGTGGTACTGAACGTCAAATGCTGCTCTAAAGTCAAATTATTTGCTTTACCTACTCTAGAATGCAACACGAATCATCTATTGAAGATAATATTAATGACCAAATAAATTTGAATATAGTTGATGAAGTACAAACTTTAGTGAAGAGAAATGTAGTGTTGAATGAAAATGATGTATGTCATTGTTCTATGCATGTTTGAAAGTTAGAAAGAGAAATTATTATAGAGATTATATATATTATGGCGGGCTAGAATATACGCGGCAGTAGAGTTGGAAAATTTTCGTCTAAGCGTTGTACGAATATCTAGCACACACAAATAGAAGATAAAAGAACACCAGTATTTTTACGTGAAAAACTCTAAAAAGGTAAAAACCACGAGGCCTCACCCAGTTGAAAACAATTCCACTAGTATTCATTTGAAGTAAAAAAGGCTGACTCGTCCGCAAAAGTTAGGACGATCAGATTACATTGAGTCTCTTCTGAATTGAGATTCAATTACAATGTTGAGCAGAGTTCCGGCGTCCTCGAGACGTCCGGCAGGATTCCGGCATTACTTAGGCGGCGGGAAGAACCCCGGCAGTGGTCGAGGAGCAGTTCTCTCCTCACCTTCTCTTTTCTTATTCTCTTCTTCTTCTCTTCTTCTTGCTTAAGTTCCTCTTATGAGAAATGAGGGGTCTATTTATAGTTTTTTTGGAGTGGCATAGCTCGTAAATAGGTGTGAGATCAGGGTCAAATAGGGAGTGGTCAAATGGACGGCTGATATTGAATCCCTTGATTGTGCACTGTTCGTCAAATATTTGAAGGCCTTAGTAATGTCGAAATTCGATGATCTTGGGCTCGTTGGATTTGTCTCGTCGAGTCATTCGATTCGACAATAAGCTCGTTAAAATCGGAGACCTTTTGGTAACTCAAATTGTGGTATGAGCTTTCCAACAGCGCTTTAGGTACTTGATTTTAGCTCATTTGGGCTCAGGTTGAGTTGAATTTTGTGTCATTGGGTTCGTATTTCTGAGACGCTCAATTTGATTATAAGCTCATTGAAATCAGAGTTCAGATGCTCCTGAATTTAATTTTTGAAGTTTCCAGTTTGGTTTTGCCTTGAGATTTGTTCTTAATCAAAACAATGCCTCAATTGGTCCCCACCCACAATGAAAAAAAACCATTTTTTGCTATTTTCAGTCCTAAAAATTTCGAAAAAATCTTAAAAAAATTTTGAAAATTTTGGAAAAAATTAATAAAATTTTTAGAATTTCAAAAATGATAATAACTTCCCCCTTCTCTTACAAAAACTGATAAATAGGCCCCCAAAGCCTTTAGAAAATTTACACCTTCTCTTCTTCCCCCTCTAGCTCTCTGACAGATGAGGCTTTCCGCTGTTTTTGAGTAGGTAATTTTCCCTACTAGTCTCAGTGCCCGTCCTATTGTACAAAAGTTTGAGATCTCTCCTCCTCCTATTTCTTTCTCCCCCTTCTTCTTCTTACTATAGAGGTTTTCCGCTATCTTTCGTAGGTGATTTTTCCTACTTAGATTTGAGCCCCTCTTTAGTACAGAAGTTAAAGACTTCTTCTCCTCCTCTTTCTTTCTCCCCCCTTTTTCTTCTTACTCTAGAGATTTTTCACTATCTTTCGTAGGTGATTTTCCCTACTAAGACTTGCGCCCCTCTTTAGTACAGAAGTTGGAATGGGAGATCACGCATCCACAAGAAACATTTTCGCCAAAGAAGATCATCTTAACGACCGATCTGAGGGAGAAAAGAAGACTCACAAGGTATTGAAGATTGATGATGTTATCTCCACCATCACTGATGATTCCTTCATTTCTTTTAGGAAAAAATTCCATTTTCTTAATGATCTGGTGATGAAGGTACCAACAAAATCTGATCGCGCTTGCTTTTCTCCCCTGGGATATGTGATGGTGTACGAATTCAGTTTACGAGCGGGGCTGCGGCTTTCACCATCTCCTGAATTGATTAAAATTCTGACGATCTGTGGAGTGAGTTTATCTTAATTTTCTTACAGGGCCATGTAAATCATAATGGGCCTGATTGTGCTTTCAGAGACTGCAGAGTGGTGTTGACTTCAGATTGTCTTTCTCCGATGGGGCGTCTCTTTAGCGATACGCAGGGTCGTATCTCCTTCAGCTCCAAGTGGTTGGATATTCACACCCGAGACACATCGAAATAATGGATTAGCGACTTCTTTTTTGTGCAAAATGATTTGAGCCTTCAAGAAAAATGGGGAAAATTGAAGGAGTTACCCATCGCCCTTCACATTGAAGCAGAAGATTTATTGAGGATTTTGAACCTTCCTGACATTGACACCCTCCGTTATGAGGTGCATTATTTGAGCAGATACATAGAATGAAGAATACTTAATCATCTACTCAAGCAGGGAGATCACACGCACATATATTAAAGAAATCTGTGAAAGTTCTAGAGACCCAAAAAGGTCAATCCAAGTGACCAGAGAGTGAGGGAGATTTGAAGGCGTCTAAGAAGAAAAAGTCGGATGAAGTTTTGACAGTTGCTAACAAAGGTCCTCATTTCTCTCCGTCCAAGATATACATTCTAGATGATGTTTTGAAACATAAGTGCATTTATCATCGACGAGCCGATAAGTTGGTGAGTTTGACCTCTCTCCTTTTCTCTTATATATATATACATTTTCAGGGATATATTTCTCACTTGTTATTTCATTTGGAACAGCAACTTGAGGTGAATAAAATCTTGGATGACTGGAATGATGAATTCGGGAATGTTAAATACCTTTAGGGGTAATATAAGAAGAAATATGAAAGTAAAGTGAAGGAGATGAAGACCGTGGAGGATCAACTTGAATAGTGTAGAGCAGAATTGACAAATAGGATTATTTCAGCCTCCTCCCAGAATGAGTGGATGGTCATTTATATATACAGTTGGTCGAGACATAGGTGATGAACAACCAACAATTGAAAGATCAGCAAATCCTTGAAGCTGAGAATAAGAATCTCCTGAATACGTTGTGAGAGAAGTAAGCTCGGCTGTCATCATCTGTAGCCGTATAAGAGTTCAAGAAATCTTATTCCTTCAAGATAATTGTTGAGGACCAAGTTCAGGAAGCTCGTGATCATATTTATGATGTAGATGTGAAGGCTTTAGAGGTAGAGCTTATAGAAGATGGCTTCATCAAAGATTTCATGAAGGGTATTTGTGCAATGCAACGTAAGAATGGAGGGAAGATTGAGGGATTGACTCCCAGCCAGGCTTCTGGTGATCCTTCTTCAGACTTTGGTGGTGAAGAGTTGGAGAGTGTGTTGCAGCATGTTTTTTCATTGGATGAAGACGAGGATGATCTTGAGATCCTGTAGGATTATTCTGATGTTGTATGTATCACTTTTGTTTTCTTTATGGTGATTATATGTGTGTTTTTGCTGTTTGATATTTTTGTATGATGTATTTTATGTTTCAGTGAGTTATATAAAAAAAGATATTTATCTCTTTTTCACATGCATATGAAATTGATTCAACTTTTATTTCAATGAGAAATATTTTGGCAGCCTTTTCTAACTTAAGTGATTGCGAGAGATATCCTCCTTGGATACCTTGACCTATTTGTCTTTTTATTCAAAATGATATTGACAGTGAAATG
>NW_021319580.1:615393-621962 GCF_001605985.2 Dendrobium catenatum
TCAACTGTCACCGTCTGTAGCCGTAGAAGAGTTCAAGAAATCTTATGCCTTCAAGATAATTGTTGAGGACCAAGTTCAGGAAGCTCGCGATCATATTTATGATGTATAGGTGAAGGCTTTAGAGGCAGATCTTATAGAAGATGGCTTCATCAAAGGTTTCATGAAGGGTGTTCGTGTAGTGCAGCGTAAGAACGGAGGGAAGATTGAGGGGTACACTCCTAGCCAGACTTCTGGTGATCCTTCTTTATACTCTGGTGGTAAAGAGTTGGAGAGTGTGTTGCAGCATATTTTTTCTTTGGATGAAGACGAGGAGGATCTTGAGATCCTGTAGAATTATCCTGATGTTGTCTGTATCACTTTTATTTTCTTTGTGGTGATTATATGTGTGTTTCTAGTGTTTGATATTTTTGTATGATGTATTTGATATTTCAATGAGTTATATAAAAAATATATTTATCTCTTTTTCACATGCAAATGAAATTGATTCAACTTTTATTTCAATGAGAAATATTTTGGCAACCTTTTCTGACTTAAGTGATTGCGAGAGATATCCTCCTTGGATACCCTGACCTATCAGAGGTTATTAATCAAAGCATTTGCTTGATGATTTTAACCTGTATGGAAGAGGTCGGATCAAATCCCCCTGGAATTGATCATTTAGTGATTGAGATACAATGTAGATTGTGTATTTCTCGAATCACAGAAAAAAGAGTTTGAGGAGAAGAGATAGTATCACAACAAAGTGAATATCACATTACTGTATTATATAAGACAGTACAATAATTTCCTTGTAAAACTTTAGAGATACGGAGAAAGTATTCTTCTACAATCGACACAAGAGGGGAGTACGAAAAACTTGAAAGATGCAAAGCATAACTACTTAAGGAGACATAATACAAGATAAATACTACGAACAACATAACACCAAACAAACAGTATTATCAACTTCTACTGATAGTACTTACGAAGGTTCCCCACATTCTAAGTTTGGGGGAGCACTTTTCCACTAGCATCATTCAGTTTGAAGGTTCCAGGCTTCACCATAGCCACCACCAAGTAAGGACCTTTCCAGAGGGGGGAGAGCTTATTGCACTGAGGTCCTTTTCTAACAGCTTCGATGCTTCGCAGAACTAAGTCCCCAATAGAGATAGGTCGAGGTTTAACTTTCCATTTGTAGTGACGAGCAATTCGCTGGTGGTATGCAGCAGTCCTGAGTGAGACTTCATCTCTAACTTCACGGAGGAGATCCAAATTTGTCATGAGCTTCTCTTCATTATTATTGATGTCAAAAGTCTGAACCCTGTTGCTCGGGACTCCAATATCAACCAGTATGACTGCTTATGTATCGAAATAGATGTTGTATGGGGTTTCTCCTGTAGGAGTTCTGGTTGTGGTCCGATAAGCCCAAAGGACATTAGGGAGTTCTTCAGCCCATTGCCCCTAGCCTTCCCTTGGCGTGTCTTCAACCCCTTCAAAATTGTCCGGTTTGTAACTTTTGTTTGCCCATTTGCTTGAGGATGGGCGACAGCTGTGTGGATGAGTTGAATATAAAATCTTCCCAGTAAACTGAGTCCCATTGTCGGTGATGACTCTTGCAGGGATGCCGAAGCAACATATTATATTCTTCCACAAGAATTATTTGTCATTTGCTTTGGTAAATTTTTCCAATTTATGCTTCCACCCACTTGGTGAAGTAATCTACAGCCAGGATGATGAATTTTCATTGTCTCGTGGCTATAGGGAAGGGTCCCATTATATCAATTCCCCACTAGGCAAAAGGCTAGGGGCTCTGAAGTGATGCGAGTTCTAAAGCAGGTGTATGGGTGAGATTGAAATGCAACTGGCAGTTTTTGCACTTTTGTGTAAACTCAAATGCGTCCTATTTCATTGTAGGTAAATATAATCCTTGTTTCATGATCTTGTAAGCCAATGCTCTTTCTCCCAAATGTTCTCTACAAACTCTTGAATGAACTTCTCGAAGTACGTAATCAGCTTTTGAAGGCGAGAGACACTTGAGATATGGTCCGATGAAGGTGTGTTTATACAACTCACCTCCAATAATGGTGAAATTTGTTGCTTGTCTTCGTAGTATTGTTGCAGCCATGGGTTCTTTAGGCAGTACCCCATCTTATAAAAAGACAAGATGGGATCGATCCAAGATGCCTCTCTTGGTTCATCAATTGATTGTATGACTCACGGACCTTGAATACTTGGAAAGTGGATTTCCTCAACACACTTTTTCTTGTAGATGTATCCCGTCGTTGATGTAGCAAGTTTGGAAAGAGCATCTGCTCTAGCATTTTATTCTAGGAGAATATGTATGATCTGATGCTCTCTTATGCAGGCCAAGAGTAACTTTGCAATGTTACAATATTGGGTTAGTTATTGATTGTGGATATCGAACTCTCCTTCCACCAGAGAGGTGACTAGTTGGGAATCAGTGTGGACTATTAGGTTATGGACCTCACTGTCAATTGTTAATCTCAATCTGGCAATGAGGGCCTCGTATTCTGCTGTGTTATTTGTCGTTGGAAACTTGAGTCAGAGTCCATATTCAAGAGTAACTTTCTGCGGGAAAATTAACAGAATTTCGGCTCCAGTGCCAGAAATTCCAGAAGACCCATCAACATACAACATCCAACATGGAGGAGAAGGCAGATTACTTGGTTGAACGTTGGATACTGGGACGGTGCACTCAACTATAAAATTTGCAAGCGCTTGAAATTTGATATCGGGCCTAGGAAAGTAATGGGTGTCGAATTCTCCCAGCTCTACAGACCACTTAACGAGCCTACCCGATGAATCTGGCTTTTGCAGAATACTTTTCAGTGACAGATTTGTGTAAACACCAGTTGAATTATCTTGAAAGTAAGGGCGTAGTTTTCTGACAGAATAAACTAACGCCAATGTCGTCTAATCCTCTAGGGGATAACGTCCCTCTGATTCAGATAGGGCGTTGTACAGCATTTTCCTCTCGTACTAAAACTGAACTGATAGATTGGGTTGAAATAGCTAGGTACAAATATAAACTTTCTCCTAGTGTTGGTATGGAAAGTAGTGGTGGGGAAGCCAAATACTTTCGTAGCTGTTCAAAGGCTTCTTGGCATTCATCTGTCCATTGAAACCCAGAGTTGCGAGCGCCTCTAAGTACCTTGGAGAAGGGCAGATATTTATCTCCTGAACGAGCTAGAAAATGTGATAGTGCTGCAATTCTCCTATTTAGCCTTTGGACCTCCTTGATATTCTTCAGTGGCACCATATCTCTCAATGCCTTGATCTTTTCTGGGTTAGCTTTGATTCCTCTATGGGTTACCATAAACCCTAAATTTTTTCAGAAGTGACTCCAAAGGCGTATTTGACAGGGTTGAGCCACATATTGTATTTCCGTAACAAATGGAAGCATTGCTCCAAATCAGAGATATGTTGAGATTTTTCAAGACTCTTTAGCAACATATCATCCACATACACCTCCATATTACGCCCAATAAGGGTTTTGAAAACCTTATTCATAAGGCATTGATAAGTTGTAATATAACCCTCTATCTGTTTGAAAAGATGTGGCTTCTTTATCAGAAGGAATCATCTTTATTTGATTATAGCCGGAGTAGACGTCCATAAAGCTTAACATTTGATGTCTAGAAGTGGTATCAACTAATTGGTCAATACGAGGAAGTGGAAAGCTGTCTTTTTGGTAGGCTTTATTGAGATATGTATAATCTATACACATTCTTCATGCTCCACTCCCCTTCTGCACCATGAAACCATTTGCTAGCCAAGTAGGATAGTGCACCTCTCATATGAACCCCGCTTCCAAGAGTTTATCCACTTCTTGGTCAATTACTTGTTAACGATCTTGTGTAAAATTTCATTTCTTCTGGATGATAGGTTTGCATGCCGGATTAATTTTGAGAGAGTGTACAATACTTTGGGGTCAATTCCGGGCATATATGCCGGACTCCACGCAAATATATCTTGATTTTCTTGTAGAAAATCTATAAATTTTTTCTTATCATCGTTTGAGAGAAGTGATCCAATCTACACCTTCCTCAAAGAATGTTCTTAAGAGATAGGTACAGCAGTAAGGTCTTCTATAGAGGAAGTTCTCTGAGGAATATCCTCATTCCGGAGATCAAAGTCCTCGATGCTCAGGATAACCATTGGACATGACTTGACCTGTCTGAGATAGCAGGTTTATGCTATTTGTTGATTTATGCATACCACACTAACTCCTGTCTAGGTGTGGAACTTCATCTTGAGGTGAGGGATACAGGTGATAATCCCGAAAATTGACTGGAGGGGCCTCCCAAAGATAGCGTTGTATGCTGATTCTGACTTTACAATGATGAACTTAATGGAGTGTGTAGACTGTTAGGGAAATTCTCTAAGTACAACTTGGAGACTGATTATCCCTTATGCTTGTATAGGTTGATTATCTATATAAAGGACCTGCAATATGTTGAAGCACCCATGCTGAGAAAAGTGGAATAGAACAGAACATCTACGGAGCTTCTATTGTCCACAAGAATTCTTTTGACATTGTAATATGGGTCACTTATGCCTGTATTGATAACAAGCGGATCTTGATGAGTGGATTTTAGTCCCTCTAGACAGAATCATCAAAGGTGACAGAGTGATCTATACGAGCCTTCTTTGGAGTTGGATTTTCATTTACAGCCAAAAAGACTTGGTCAAATAATAAAGGGCCTCCAGCGATTGTCTCAATTTTACCAACTGGTATTTGATTATTCACCGGTGGCCTCTGTTGTTGATTTTGCCCCCCAGCGGGACAAGTTTCCTCTCGGGTAGATGAATCTCGAATAAACTGTCGAAGATAGCCTTGACGAATAAGCCTTTCAATCTCTTCCTTGAGTTTTCTACAGGCTTCGGTAGTGTGGCCACGACTACGATGAAAGTGGTAGTACTGATCTTGATTTCCTGTATTCAGCTTCAAAGGATGCGGCCATTTCACTATATCTTGATCTCAGACAGTCATTAATACATTTGCTCGAGATGTATTGAGTGGAGTGTACTCCTTCTCCTGTCGAGGTTCTCGTCGTGGCAATGGAGGTCTAGGACGTAGATTATTCTTCCCTTGCTTCTTTCGTTGTGAAGAAGAATTAACCGTCTCTGGGACACCCTTGCACTTCCCATTAGTTTGCTCAAATTGTTTTCTACGAGCGTTTATGGCTTCGTCTGCAGATATTTGAGCTTCTACACGATGAATCAAATTGGCATATGAAGGAACGGTGTTGCACATGAGTGCTGAGTAAAAGGGGCCAGGGCGAAGGCCTCCAAGAAAGACTCCTCTCAAGAGTTTAGGATCTACTCTTAGAATTTGTCAAGCTTCAGTGGAAAATCACTGAAAATACTCCTTTAACGATTCTCCTTCATTCCGACGGATCTCGGAGAGATGGGAAGAGTCTTTATCTATTCTTCGATTGTCTAAGAACTGTTCGACGAAAGCTTTGGCCAATTTGATAAATGAGGGGATCGTCCCGGACGGAAGCGAATAGAACCACGTTCTAGCCTGTCCTTTAAGGGTGGCAGGAAAGACCTGATAGAGGAGTGCGTCCGAGGCTCGCTGAATATACATGATGGTTCTATAGTGGTCGATATGCTCATACGGGTCGGATGTTCTGTCGTAAGACTCGATGCTGAGTACTTTGAATCCAACCGAAATGGGATGATGAAGAATGGCTTCAATTAGAGGTGATGACTCATGGAATTCCCTTTGTCAGAGAGTTTGCCTCACATCCGCTTTGGGGAAATCTTCCCGTACCAAGCTTCATAGTTCATGATGTAGGGCATTATGAGGGAGTTCAGCAATGTGTGGTTGGGCTAAGTCTTCTAAGAGATTTGGGAGAATGTGAGGTTGCCGAGTTGAGGGCGAAGAATGTGTAGAACTTGCTGTATCACCAAGTTCGTTATCCTGTCGTGACTGCGGATGTCTTATTGGTGGAGGAAGATGAATCTCTTTTTGAAGATGTTCGAATTGAATATCTTCAACCCGTGGTGGATCCTGAGGGAGAAGAACTTCCTCACATTGTGCCAGTGTTGGTTGCCGATTTTCTCGTAGGAGTTGAAGGATCTCATTCTAAGATTCTTCCATCTTTCGGATTCTCTCTTCTAAAGAAGGTCCAAAGATTCCTTCTCCGACAGTATTCTGCCCCCCAGGATGAAAAGAGTAAAACATCGGGCATCTATGATTAATAGACTGATTTCTGGACTGACGGGAGTTGGAAGGAGAAGCTCCAACGATACGACTGCTGCGCCTATTGACCATCATAGCAATACTTAAGTAGTGGGATAGTGGTTCCCACATATGGCACCAAACTGTTGCGGGCTAGAATATACGCGGCGATAGAGTTAGTAAATTTTTGTTCGAGTGTTGTACAAATATTCAGCACAAAAATAGGAAAGGAAACTAAATACCAAGTTTTTTATGTGAAAAACCCTAAAAAGGGAAAAAACCACGGGGCCACGCCCAGTTGAAATGATTCCACTAGTGTTTTGTTTGAGATACAAAAGACTAATTCATCCAACAAGTTAAGATGATCAGATTACAATGG
>NW_021319581.1:0-2868 GCF_001605985.2 Dendrobium catenatum
GCTCAAACTTTACTAATCATATTCATATATCAGATCTTTTTTTTTTATAGGAGGAATAAATTAAGACCAGTTGTACCATATATTTTAACAAAGAAGACTTTTCATCTGGATATATATATTCACATAATGCCATATCCATAATGATGATTGCATCCGCTCAAACGAAATATTGTTGGAAACTCCTCTGTGAGTGTAGAAGAAATAATAATAAAATAAAAAATAAAAATAAAAAAAAAAAGAGTAAATGAAATTGGTTTGTGTGAGATAAAGATACCAGTGGCTATTAATGCCTAATAACCCAAAAAAAATAAAAAAATAAAGCTGACACAATAAAGTAATTAAGTGACCACACTAGTGGACAAGAAAAGATGCTGCGGTGAAGTGAGAAGAAAAAAAAAAAGTTGCAGATATTCTTTTTTTTGGCTTTTGTAGAATAAAAGCAAAGCTGAGATGGATGTTATGGATTGGTGGTAATAAATTGAAATAAGACGATTTGGAGACACGTTTTAAACGAGACAGTTAGTTTAAACTATAAAGGTAGGAGTTCTTATGAAAGGAAAATGATTCTCTACCTAACAGTTTTCAACTTGAGTTTTCCTGGAGGACGACGGAGCTATTTGGCCGATAATACCTGCAGCTGGTTGGAGAGGATCGGGCCTTGGCTGGGTTTCGGAGTGACGAGCAAAGGGGACGGGTAGAGCAAAGATTAGGGAGTTTATTTGTGGTTACGGGCTCGGACGGGGGAAGCTTGGACGGAGCCTTGTGGAGTGGGAGGTCTGAGAAGATTTGGGAACCAGAAGAGAGAGTTTAAGCGCTGAACTGTGAGGTTCTAAGAGCTGGAGAAAAAAAAAGTCCAAACTCCTTCGTTCTGTTTCGTTTTATCAAAGAAAATCGAGACGAGGCTAGCTACACTTGAAACGACGGGAGGAGAGGAAGCAGGCATCGGCCTTCTCAATTTCATTTTGACGGCAAAATCTGCACATCTAAGTCAGCCACCACAGAGGTAAAAAAAAGGTAATCATTTAATTAACGTTTTGACTTTTCCTTTGTTTAGAAACCTGGCTTTAATAAGCTTTATAAATTTGAGCAACCATATTAATGATATGTCTTTAAGATGCTAATTCAAAATGACAGCCATCTTTTAATTAGTCCGAAAATTGTTTTAATTAGTGTGTTATTCTCGGTTCGCGTGTCGGCTGCCTCATTTAGCTTGTCGATCTCGTCGAACATCGGAATTACACAAATTTATAGTGGATTTAGGGTATTGCTGATGTCCCGGTCGCAACGGCGTAGTCCATTTTGAGATCGGACGTCGTTTGGGCGACGGCGAGGCTTCGTTTCCTTCGTAATGCATACCTTCGTAACATATCTGAATCGTTCTTTGAGATTTACGACACCACCTCAAATGATCCAATTTAATCAAATAAGATGTAGACTTTTAATGTTGACGACATTCCGGACGCAATGTCGCTTTCCGTTTGGCAATCGGACGTCATGTCGTCTCCGTAGAGGCAAATTTCCGCGATACGCGTGCCTTTGAACCATATTTAGACCGCCTTTGAAATTTACGACGTCACCTCAAACGATCGAATTTGATCAAATAAAATGTAGAATCTTAGTCCCGATGACGTTCCGAACGCAATGTCTCTTTCCGTTTGGCAATCGGACGTCATGTCGTCTCCGAATAGACAAAATTCCTTGACATGCACGTTTTCGCATCATATTTGGATCGTCTTTGAAAATTACGACACCACTTCAAACGATCCAATTTGATCAAATAAAATGTAGAATCTTAGTCCCGACGACGTTCCGAACGCAATGTCGCTTTCCGCTTGGCAATCGGACGTCATGTCGTCTCCGAATAGACATAATTCCTTGACATGCGCGTTTTCGCATCATATTTGGATCGTCTTTGAAAATTACGACGCCACCTTAAACGATCCAATTCAATTAAATAAAATGTATATTCTGAATAACGGAGACGTTCCGGACGCAATGGCGCTGTCTGTTTGTCAATCGGACGTCGTCCGAGTGTCTTCGAGGCCTCGTTTCCTTTGTGACGCAGGTCTTCATATCATATTTGTATCGCCTAAAAATTCACCACCATCTCAGATGATCCAAATTTATCAAAAAAAATATATTTTCTGAATGTTGACGACGTTCTGGATGCAATGGCGCTATCCGTTTGTTGATCGGACGTCGTCCGAGCACCTTTGAGGCCTTGTTTCCGTCGTAACGCAGGCCTCCGCATCATTGAGCCGCCTTTGAAATTTTTTAACACTTCAGACGATCCAAATTCATTAAATAAAATATATATTCTGAATGTCGGGGATGTTCTGGACGCGATGACACTATCCGTTTATCAATCGGACGTCATCTGGGCATCTTCGAGGCCTCATTCCTGTCGTAGCGCAGACCTTTATATTATATTTGCATCACCTAGAAATTCACCATCATCTCGGATCATCCAAATTTATTGTTCCGGACGCAATGACACTATCCGTTTATCAATCGGACGTCATCTGGGCATCTTCGAGGCCTCATTCCTGTCGTAGCGCAGACCTTTATATTATATTTGCATCACCTAGAAATTCACCATCATCTCGGATCGTCCAAATTTATTAAATAAAATGTATATCTTTAATGTCAACGACATTCCGAACACAATGGGGTTCTCCGTTTGTCGATCGGATGTCGTTTCAACATTTTCGAGGGCTCGTTTCCGTCGTAGTGCAGGCCTTTACATCATTTTTTAATTGCCTAAGAATTCACGACACCACCGATGACCTTTCTCCAAGCCCTATAATCTAAATACTTCCGCATTCTTCTTCTTTTTTTTTAATGACCGTTGCAATCATCATTGTAGCT
>NW_021319581.1:8315-16978 GCF_001605985.2 Dendrobium catenatum
TGAGACCCCGCCAAGATCCACAATTGGATCCCCATTGCCCAAATGGCCCCCTGCAAAAATTTCGAGTTATAACACTGCTTCTAAAGGCTTCGTTTGTGACCGCATTTCTTCTTGTTTTCTTAAAAAACAGCTACCTTCTAGTAAAAAAAATTTATTGAATTTGAAAATATTGTACTAGAAAGCCGTTTTAAAAAGCAGTACGAAGTTGTCCGAAACGAAAGCCTAAATTATGATTAAAAATCAGATGATTCAATAATTGTTTAGTCTCATTACGATGTTGAGGACGTCTCGATATCTTTGCGTTCCAGATTCCTGTGCGACGAATTCGGTTGGGGATAGAGCAGAGGCCCGCTGTTTGCGAGGTCTCTAACTCTTTGAGTAGGCGGATGGTTTTGGTGCCATTGGTATTCTTAGTGGAGTAGCTTGGCTGGGAAAGGAAGAAGATGGCGAGGAATTTTATGGATGCGGGAAGTCTGCTTGTGGAAGAAAGTGGGGGAAGTGGAATGATAGGTAAGCTAGGGAAAAGACCGGAAGGTGAAGAAAAGGAAGTAGCAAAGCACATGCCTAACTATACGGCCCACCACGCATAAAAAGAAGAAAAAATAAATGGGGATAAAAAAAATTGTAATAATGAATAATAGGAAGCGAGGTAAATGTTTTAAAAACACACAAATTTTCTATATGTCAAAAGATAAATATGAAAATATAAAAATTTTCTTTTTATTTTCAGGACCATTACTCTTTATTAAACGAGTGCCTGTGTCCGGTCATCAAATAAATTTTAGTTGTATGGTTTAGTTTTGGGGCCCTAAATTTATAAAAAATGACTTAGATATTTAAGTTAAATTAGTTTTAAGGTTTAGTTTTAAAGGAGGATATCAAACCGAAAAAAATTTTTTAAAAAAAAAGAGCAAATATTTTTTTTTTTTTTAATTTATTCCGGTTTTGAAAAGAAATGAAACTTCATTTGATCCTGATTATCCCAAATTAGAAATCGGTATTCCGTACTACTTTTTGATTTAAGAAAAAAATTCCGGTTTAATATTATATCCGGTTTATTTAATAAAAGTTTATTTTCCGGCTTTAATATTTATCCGTTTTATTAATAACTTTTTTTTTCTGTTTAATATTAAACTGGTTTTCTTAATATATATATATAATATATATAATTATACTATACTATAATATAATATATATATATATATATATTATATATATATATATATATAATATATATATATACTAATATTAGAAGAAAAAAAAAAACGACCGCAAGTGTAGTTAAAAAAAAGTAAAAATGATAATTTACCATTTCATTTTATTAAAATTTTTGAAATTTATTATTTTACTTAATAAAGTTTTTTAGTTAAAGTTTTTATAATTAAATTTGGTCGAATTTAATTTTAATAATAGTCAATAATTTTTTGTAAATTTAATAATTTCATTAATTTATAATTAAATCAATTAAACGCGAGAATTTATATATTAATTAATTGAATTAGTTTCAATAAAAATTAATTATTAATTTAAAATAATATTAGAATTTTTTTAAAAATATTAATAAAAACTAAATTATCAATTAGTAAACCCTCACTTTAATGTTATCTGTGAGACCCCACACCTCGTTTTTGAATTTGTTAATAATAATAGATTCTTAATATTATTTAAAATATAAATAATATTAGAATTTTATTGATAATAAGATTAACATTTTTCAAAAATAAAATAAAATTAAATTTAGTTTTTTTTTTACGACAGGTTCTAACAGTGCTCCAAAGTTTTTTTATTTTTTTTATACTTTTTTATTTTTTCTTAACAGTATTAATTTTATTCTAAAAGGTCTTAAATAATTCTAAAAACCTTATGTAGCTTTTTTAACCTTTTTGAGGCTTTGAAATGAGTGTGACCCTTTCAAACAAATTTCTCTCATAGAGTTATTTCTAAGTGGAAAGGATATTATCCACTCTTGCGTCCCTTCGAGGCTACCCTTAATGAGCATGCGTCTGTGGGGTGTGCAGTTGAAAGACCAATAGACACCACATATCCTCATGTGGTGTTTTCTAATCGAGCGTAACCTTCTTCACTACTAAAATTTCCTTCGTGATACTCAATGCAATGCATTTAATGGTTCGTGGTCGAGACCTTGTCTGCCACTTTCCCTCATAGGGTCATTCTAAGTGAGGAACCTATTCCTATTAAACTTCCTTCAAAGGCTTCCTCAGGAGCATGCCTTCCTAGATTATTATTATATACAATAATTATTTAATATTAATTTTCATTAATATTTTTAAGAAAACATGCTTAAAAGAATATATAATTTTAAAACAATCTAAAAAAGTTGGATGCTTTAAAATAACCCATTAAATATTATAGTACTCTTATTCAATAATGTCAATAATTTCTTTGCCACAGTTCTTTTGATCTCCTTTATTATGATGTTGATGCTCTATAGGTCATGTTTATAAATAATGACTTAAATATCCTTAGTGAACCAAAGGCTCAATCTCATCCTTTAATTGAAAGAATTTTTGAGTTGAGTATTCTTTTAAATGATGGAAGTTATAGTATTGAGACTAAACTTCCTTGATTGATTTTCTTAGGGGCTTTGACTACTTGAGTTATTTAAAATTTTGAATCTTCATTATAATTTTAGCCCCGGATTTGCTTAAAGGACTGTAGTTAGGTGACTTTGGATGAATTTGGTGAGAATTATTTTTTAACTTTTCCTACATTCTTCTTTGTATAGGTTGATCAATTTTTTGTGAATTTTTTTGTTTGGATGAGTGTTGCTCAAATTTCTTTCTATGAAAATCTTTTGAGTTGAACTTTTAGTGTTTCTACTGCATTTTGATGAATCCTAGAAAGATGAAAAGTATCCTTGATAATTCTTTGATTAATGATAAATTGTTCAACAAAAAGTCTGGCATGGTGGGTGAGGTTATAGGTAGTATTATAAGAGAGAGTAAAACAAAGTGTGAGCTTGGCTGTTCAGACTAACAAGGAAGACCTGAGAGATAAATGAATTAAAAGTTTGTTAAGTATGCATGATGGTCCTGTAATGATCAATAAGCTTGTAGGGATCAGATGATCTATCATATGAATCAATAATGGGCAACATGAGTTCCACTAGAATAGGATGATAGAGAATTTTATTTATTAAAGGTGATGATTCTTGGAAGCTGTATTGTGGAGTAAATTGATTTAATTCCCTAAAAGGGAATTCCTCCTAAATAAGATATAACAATATATCTCTTATTTTATCTCGAGGGGATTCAATAAAATGATATTGATCTAAGTTCTCCAAAATTGGTAGAGGATTATGGGTTGGCGAAATAATGTGTGGAGGATGTGTTGAACTAATTTTATTGGAGAGACCTTGATAAGCTTATGAGGAAAGTGGGGCTCCTTGATGAAAGTTTCTTAGGGTTGTTAACCCCTTATGAACCAGCCCGAGGCTAATCAAGAGAGGGTGAATTGATAGTTTAAAAAATTCTTAAACACTAAGTAAAAAAATCATTTTGAATATTTTAAAACAAACACAATCAACCCCATAAATTAAGACGAGAAAAATAAAGTGCAAGAATAACACAGAAAGAACACACTAAATTTTTTAAAGGTTCGATCAACTTGACATACGTCCACTCCTCATAGCCTCTCCTCTGGGTATTGCACTAAAACACAGTGACTCTCATTTTTCTCCCGCAACAAGGTGGACAAGCCTTTACAAACTCCTTTCCACCGACCCCAGTGAGGCAGAGAACTCGAACTCCTTTTGCTTCCTCCTAAATCACACAGAGAACCTTAATCGATTGTTGATGAAAACCTCCTTAGAGCCACCAAGGATCCAAGGATGACAAATAGAGAAGATGACTCGAAAGATTCTATCTCTCCTTCTCTAACCTTTTGCGAGGATCCTTGCTTGAAGAAACCTTTGTGAACACCTCACAAACTCCCCTCATAAGATTCTATCTCTCTCCCAAGCACTCTCTCTCTCCTTCTCTAAGCTCTCTCAGGTCGGGAAAGCAGCAAAAGATTCCATCATTGATAAATAAGAGAACATGTAAAGAAGGTCTTAAACATTGCCCTAATTTGTAACATGCCGTCAAAGATCGTCCACGATGATCGATAGATCATCGTTGATTGACAGATCATCATGTATGATTAGTGTATTTTAGCCCTTCCAGCTAGGATGATCTGGGTGTGATGGACGATTAAATACATAGTTTGTTCTAATCGTCTAGAATAATGAGGATATCTTCATGTTTGATTAGTTCAAAATCATACATATATGTTGACCCATATAACAAAACCCATGAATCTTAAATTTGACAAAGAGAATTCAGTTTGAATGCGGATTGTGTTGGATTTTGTTATGGAATGGTTAAGGAAGCCATCAAATGAGCCTTTGGACTACTTGGTACATAAACAATCCTCTTCTGTTTATAGTTGACCATGATGGTATAGGAAAGACAACTCTTGCAACATGTTTATGAAGATGAAATGACAAAGGAATTTGATCTTAAAATGTGAGTTTGTGTTGCCAACGACTTCGATGTGAAGAAAAGTCATTACATATATGTTGGAATCTCTTAAGAAGGAGAGGCCTCTTTTGGAGATGCTTAAGGCACTTCAAAATAAGTCTTTGGGGTTGAGATCATGTCCAAAAGTTCTTGCTTGTGCTGGATGATGATGAAAAGCAGGATAAAAGTAAATGGGAGAAGGTGCTCATCCCTTTGGCTTATGGAAGTTTTGGTAGTAGAATTTTGGTGGCAACTCGAATGGGCTCAGCTACAATGATGATTGCAACGGTCATTAAAAAAAAAAAAGAAAGAAGAATGCGGAAGTATTTAGATTATAGGGCTTGGAGAAAGGTCATCGGTGGTGTCGTGAATTCTTAGGCAATTAAAAAATAAGTGTAAAGGCCTGCACTACGACGGAAACGAGCCCTCGAAAATGTGAAACGACATCCGATCGACAAACGAGAACCCCATTGTGTTCGGAAATGTCGTTGACATTAAAGATATACATTTTATTTAATAAATTTGGACGATCCGAGATGATGGTGAATTTCTAGGTGATGCAAATATAATATAAAGGTCTGCGCTACGACAGGAATGAGGCCTCGAAGATGCCCAGATGACGTCCGATTGATAAACGGATAGTGTCATTGCGTCCGGAACATCCCGACATTCAGAATATACATTTTATTTAATGAATTTGGATTGTCTGAAGTGTTAAAAATTTTCAAAGGCGGCTCAAACATGATGCGGAGGCCTGCGTTACGACGGAAACAAGGCCTCGAAGGTGCTCGGACGATGTCCGATCAACAAACGGATAGCGCCATTGCATCCAGAACGTCGTCACATTTAGAATATATTTTATTTGAATAAATTTGGATCATCTGAGATGGTGGTGAATTTTTAGGCGATGCAAATATGATATGAAGACCTGCGTCACAAAGGAAACGAGGCCTCGAAGATACTCGGAGGATGTCTGATTGATAAACAGACAGTGCCATTGCGTCCAGATTGTCTCTGTTATTCAGAATATACATTTTATTTAATTGAATTGGATCGTTTAAGGTGGCGTCGTAATTTTCAAAGACGATCCAAATATGATGCGAAAACGTGCATGTCAAGGAATTTTGTCTATTCGGAGACGACATGACGTCCGATTGCCAAACGGAAAGCGACATTGCGTCCGGAACGTCGTCGGGACTAAGAGTATACATTTTGTTTGATCAAATTCGATCATTTGAGGTGACGTCGTAAATTTCAAAGGCGGTCTAAATATGATGCGAAGGCATGCGTATCGCGGAAATTTGCCTCTATGGAGACGACATGACGTCCGATTGCCAAACAGAAAGCGACATTGCGTCCGGAACGTCGTCGGGACTAAGAGTATACATTTTGTTTGATCAAATTCGATCGTTTGAGGTGACGTCGTAAATTTCAAAGGCAGTCTAAATATGATGCGAAGGCACGCGTATCGCGGAAATTTGTCTCTATGGAGACGACATGACGTCCGATTGCCAAACAGAAAGCGACATTGCGTCCGGAACGTCGTCAGGATTAAGAGTCTACATTTTATTTGATCAAATTTGATCGTTTGAGGTGGTGTCGTAAATCTCAAAGAACGATTCAGATATGTTACGAAGGCACGCATTACGAGGGAACGAAGCCTCGTCATCGCCCAAACAACGTCCGATCTCAAAATGGACTACACGGTTGCGACCGGGACATCAGTAATACCCTAAATCCACTATAAATTTGTCTAATTCCAATGTTCGACGAATTTGGCACGTAAAACGAGACAAAAAAATACACGCAAAACAAGGAAATTGCACACAAATCGAAACGATTTGATTGGACCAATTGAGCTCAGCATTTTCAAATCAATATATTAATTATATATCACTAATGTAGGGTCTTAAGCTTATAAAATAGCAGCAAAGACAAATTCCAAACTAGGAAAAGATTCAAATCAAATTAATATGCACTTAATGTGTTACCTCGTTTTGGTTCCTCTGTGGCCTATCACAGCTTGCTTCGGATACGGTGGAAATGAGTCGAATAAGGAAGCTTCTCACTATTGTCACGCAAGCTCTCTGTTTCTTTTTGCTTATCTTCCCACGCAGCAAAGACAAAGGGAGTTTTTTTCAAAAGAGCGGAATCAACTCCACTTAAAGCTGATCCAAATTCCTTCTCTCGTCGTCCCTCTCTACTAACGCCAGACAAAAAAAAGAAATCCCTGCTTTTGACTCTTACACTCCCACTTTGATCCAACCCCACACTTTCAGATTTCTACAAACCACTTTCTCTCCTTCACGTTGAAACCTCAGGAGCAGATCTCTAGCTCACGTGAAGACCGCCCCTTCTCCCTTCTTCGTTCAGCTAAGCCCGTCAAAGCCACTGGTTGTGCATACGCCTCTGCAAATTTCAGCCGAACACCAAGCTTGAGATTTGAGTTCTTCCTTTCTTTCTTTCCCTCGATAGCTCGTTATAAGCTGTCATTTATAGCTAAATTCTATGTGAGCTCCAGCACAAGCCACACGTTTTTCTCATGCATTGTTTTCTTTAAGCTTTTCCTTTATTACCTTTACTGTTGCTTTCACGTGAACCCTTTCCTTGAATATTTTAAAGTTGATGGTTTTATATTTTGTGAATTCATGTGCATACTCCAAGAGAAGAGGACAAAGCCATCATGAGATTCCTTTTTATTATTATTATTATTATTATTAAGTTTTATTGAATGGTTGGCATTTATATATAAATACATTTATCCATTTCATGTATGCATATCTATTTTATGTACAGTTAATTTATCTGTTACATTTATCAATTTTATGAATCAGTTATGTTAACATGTAATGTAGTTAGCGGAGCTTAAGTTATTAGTTGCTTCTACTAACATTTTGAGATGATGCCATTAGCAGTGTATATTGACGTCATCATGTAATCAAATTGTCTATATTGATGTTGTCATGTACCTAGATTAGTTTTATTTACTGTTCGCTTAGTAAGGGTTCTATGATTCCTTTATTTGTTCCATATATATATTTACATGTGTAAAAAAAAAAAGATGCAAAAAAAAAAGAAGTAAGCAAGCCAAAAAAAAAAGAGAAGTGAGAAAGAATAAAAAAAAAAAAGAAAAGCAGAAAAAAAAAGAGGAGATGTGGAGAGCTTTCAAAAAAAAAGAGAGAGAAGGAAGTACAAAAAAAAAAGGGTTTCAAAAAAAAAAATGCTCTTTTGATTTTGGAACCAATTTTCTCTCCTCTACCTCGGCATGTGTGTCGAGTCTGTGGTCTGCCCATGCACGCTTTTCTCTAGCATGGTGGGAGGGGCAACCGGTGCGACACCTACGGCGAGGTAGGTGAGTGAGAGTCGGTTCCAAATCCTATTCTCGACGTTAGTGTCGAACCGGGAAACCAACTCATGCACGCTTTTCTCTAGCGTGGTGGGAAGGGAACCCAGTGCGGTGCCTACGACGAGAACGGGATGCCCATAAGTACCCGCTTGCGGGGAAACGACAAGTCCAAGCTTATAAGTCAAAACTTATAAGTTATTTTGTTTATGTTCAAATCAAGTCCACATAATATATGAATCAAGTTCAAAGTTTATGTCAAGTTTATAGTCAAGTTTTTTTTTATTCAAATTTTTCACTTAGCCCGTTTGATGTTTCAACCAAACTTAGTCCCAATTCATGTCCTTGCTTGAGCCCAAATAACAAGCTCAAGTCATATGTCACATGTCCTTCATATGTTCAAAGAGAGTTCAGGCTCAAGGTGAGCCTCTCAGTTCATCGAGTCCCCTGCTGTCCTTGCAAATGCAATTTTATGTCCAAATTGTTCAAGTTATATTTACTTTCATTTCTTTGATTAAACTTAATTTAAATTTGATTTTTATGCTCAAGTTATATCCAAATTGAGTTTTCAAAAATTTTATCCAAGTCCAAAATTTCAGTGAAAATTTCGGCAGCCTCCCGGCGTCTCCCCCGTTTAGGGGAAAACTACGGAAAACTGGGCCTCCCGCCACGCTAGAGAAAAGCCGTGCACGGTAGGTTCCCTCGTACGAGAGGACACCGCGGCCATGAAATTTTTGTTCCCCCACCACGCCAGAGAAAGGCGTGCATGGGTCTTCGGTACCTGTTGCAAAAGAGAAGCA
>NW_021319581.1:20740-24366 GCF_001605985.2 Dendrobium catenatum
ATAGTTCACTCTGTAACATTTTCCTTCTTATTTATAACGGGATTGGAAAAATCAACATTAGTATTTCTAGAATTATTAACCATGAAATCAAAATCAATCAAATTCGTATTAGTAACACAAGATACATGATAATTCATGGTCAGTTTATTGTGTTCAAGAGTAATAGCCATCATTTGCTCATCCTTGTTTATTAGAAAACTAGAGTCTTTCTTAAGATTATAAAAAATAGTATGAGTAAGGTCTTGAGATACTCCTTGAACAATAAGAGGATGGGTATCCTCATCATGTTGTCTTGTCCATCTTTTTCACCATCTAAATTTTCTACAAGATCTTTGTTAGCATTCGTAACAGATTACGGCCTAATCTCCATAATATAAAGTTGGGAATCCATTTGAGCTATAGTGTTATTTTCTTGTATTTGGTTAGAATGAGCATGAGGTAAAGAATCCCCCATAATATTTTTACCCTTTGAGTCTTTAGCAACTTCCTTAATTTTACGCAACTGTGGGTGCATAATAAAACATTCAGAAACACAATGGCCATGCATTTACAATGAGTGCAAAAATTGGAAAATTTTCAAAATCAACTTTTTGGTAATATCCACCAACTTCCGGTCCAAGCCAAATTTCCTTAGGGTGCTTTTTGGATACATCCATTTTCACTTAAACATGAGCCAGAGACGAACGAGATATATAAGTTATAGCCTGATCCGTCTGTAAGGGCCTTCCAAAGATCACAGCTAAAGCAAATAGTATTTGGGAATCAAATAAGTGAAGTATCAAATTCAGGAAAGAGAACCAAATTAGAGCTATAAGCAATTCCTCCTTCAAATCAAAGTCGGAGTCCATTTTAGCAACCACATTTGACAACCTTGAATGTAATATGCTCTCCTAGAGAAAATGTGATTATAATCAAGGTCATTAGAAAGTTCTATCGCAATACAACGCGGATCCTTCAAACTAATTGAAATGAATCTAGTAAGTTTCATATTTACAAAAAACTTGCATATAGTGTCAAGATTAGGATGGTGTAATAGAAATTTACCCACTAAGATGAAAGCAAAAGGAGCAACAAGTTTAGAGATAACCTTCTCGCCGAACATCAAAGTCGGAATTTCCTAAAAGAAAGATTGAACCAAATCTAGTTTTTGGGAGGGAGAAGAAGAACAACCCGCGATAACATCTTTAAAAGATCGATTATTCTCATTAGGGTTAGCAGTTAGCCAAGGATTAGATGAGGTCATTGGGTTCAATGACGATGGAGTCGGCAAAGCCCAAAAAACCAGAATAAAGAACAAAGAAATAAGAAAAATAAAATGATGAAAAGGGGAATACAATTAGAAGAAGTTAAAAAATTAGAAAAACCAACCAAAAAGACCTCCACCACAATGGGGAAAGAGCACCAATAAAGGAAGCCCTAAATCGCCACAGTTTTGCCAAAGCCAAAGATATGTTTTTGAGCTTGATGGTTTGGAAAGAATTATTATTATTATTATTATTCAAAATCTCATTTATTTTTTAAAAAATTCACAGAGGGGCCTATGTGTTAATTAAGGAAAATATTACACAGTCTTTAAAGGGACCTCAAGCTCAGTAATCTAAGAGATCCATATTGGATAATGAAGATACATAACTAATCATCCAAGATGATGCTTAGATCATCTTATATGATTAGTCAAAATCAGTGATTATCATTCAACACATAGTTATGGTCGTCCAGCAGAAACAACTAGACGATGAAAAATTGTAACTGATCATCCAGTAGATAATTCGGAACGTCAAGCTTATTCAGAAAAGATTAAGGTTTTTCTAACTGATCATCTAGGATGATCATGCGATAATCCGGGATGATATGATCGATCAATCTAATCTTAATTACTTTACATAATCACCTAACTAAGTTAGACATGATTGTAATGTATTATCCAAGATGATATGAGATTATCCTATACAATTTCTAAAAATAATATCATACCTAAAAGATTTTTGCAGCTGATTCTGATTTTAGCATATCGTCAAGGATGTGTGAATATCATCTAGGATGATTTGCTTAATCCGACATGCTTGACATAGATGCCCTAATTAGAGTTTCTATTTTTAACTGATCATCCATGATAATTTAGGATAGTCCCGTATGATATGATAAAAAATAGAAAAACTCTTTAAAATATAAATTTTTTCTCCATGAGTGTGTATGTACAATACTACTTAGCATCATAATCCACCTTATTACATTTGACTCAAGAAAGAGTAAAAAATCACAAGAATTAAAGTTAAAGATTGACTTAGTCCTAATTAACCCAATCTTGAACTAGCTTTAATTAAAATTGACCTTGTGAACCTAAAAAATTAGTAAACAGGGCAACCAAAATAAATATGCGGTAGTAATAGTAGTAGAGAAATAGAAATGTCAATAATATTTATTATTATAAAAATTATAATCCTTAAATCCATATTTGCAGCAATCTCCCCTTTTTTAGGATGGCAAATATTTGATAGTAAATTTCAAATCAAGCAAATAAAAAAAATATGAAACATAAAACAAAGGAGAAAAATATAAATAAAGTAATGCAAATTTTACTAAAACAAGTAAATAATATAATAATAACAATAACAATACTAAACGATACAACAATAACAACTACTCCCCCTTTTGACATCACAAAAAAGGAGAAAATAGAAGAAAACAAAATAGAACATCGTACAAAAAATAACATCATTTAAAAGTTTTTTTAAATGAAAGCTAGACAATGATGAATTTTCCTTGTAATTGTATTAGAATGTAGTAAAAATAAATTAACATCATCGAAATTCAAAAAATAGTAGAACAACCGATCCTATTAACCTCAGCTCAAACTTCTTACAGGGTAAACCATCTTTTGAAAATAAAGATCTAACTCAGAAAAAGTAATCAAACAAGAAAAAGTGATCCGGTCAAAACTTCATTCTAGAAAAATATTTTATAGTATAATATAGCAAAGTACTTAGTCACAATCATGAATTTCAAAATCAAGTATTTAAAAATATCAAGTAACATTTGAATTCTTCTAAAATTTAAATGTTTGAAAGAGAAGGAAGCTTGATTTCTTTTGGGCTCAGTTTGTGCCTCTTATCAATTGTTTGACGCACTTTGGACATCTTTTAATTTTTGATATACTTTATATATCTTTCAATTTTTTGGCGATCATTACATATCTTTTCAACAGTTTCTTCAAGTTTAGAACCATAAATCAAAATCTCAATTAAAACTAAGAATAAAACATTATGAATACGATATAAATTTCTCACCTTCAATCTAGAAGAAGGGCAACTAATACCCCTAACATTCCTAATAATGGAATTAATCATTAAAATTCATTTTGTTGGAAGTTTGAGACCGAATACTTCTAGGGGAATAAGCATTTAGACTTTTAGGCTTCTTTTATTTCTTTTTTTTTTTCATTTTTACTTTGAACTAATATGTAGTCATGTTCCTTACTAATTATGCTTCCATTTGTCAAATTCCTTGAAGCACCATCTATAACAAGACCATTAGGAGAAAGAGATAAATTATCCTTATAACCATTTCCGTTTTCACTAATATGAAGATCACCTTCTCCCATATTACCATTTCTCAATTCCATAGCT